>NC_142111.1:8830689-8981724 GCF_056152115.1 Neolamprologus brichardi
TTTGCCTGTGAAAAGTGGACAGTGAACTACAACCCCCCCAAGGGGCATTATTTCACTGGGGATGAAGGAGAGAGTACTTCTGGGAGAGAGCAACTCCTAAAGGATGAAGGGGGAGAGTGGGAGCTTACTCCATCAATTAGAGAAGGTCAGCTAGGCCAGGTTTTAGCCAGTGGTCAGCCAATAAAGTAGACATGATGAAAGATAGCACATTGCTGTGGAGTACAGGAAAATAGGGAGGAGATGGAGCTGCAGTTTCTTGATAAAGAAAGGAAGCAAGTACAAAAAAGCCTGAGAGGAACTGGGGTGGAGGGAGATTTGAGAGAAGGAAAGGCTGCTTTAAAAAACTCTGGCCTGTTCCATGAACTCACTAAGGAGATTAAGGGTTTAATAAACTTCCCATTGGACGCCAGAAGTTTGAGCAATAGGCAGCGGAGTGAGGCAAACGGTGGCTGTCACAAGAGTGCTCATGTGAGGAGCGAGCCATGTATATCATGCAACTCTTAGATTAAAAATACTCCAAATATAAACTGAAAAAATTAAAACAGAGATCATTTAGCTGGAAGAAACTCCTCTGATGGTTTCTTGATGTTGATAAGCATATGGAAAAGTTAAATATCTTTTTTTTTTTAGAGTCAGAGCATTCAAGAGTATTTCTGATGTGTGAAATGCCTGATTCAAATTTGCTGTCCGCTACGAGCGGAAATCCTTTCATATTGAGTTTTGTTTCCTTTTTTTTTTAAAGCAAACCATTCGCCACTGCAGCAGTGTGTGTGTGTGTGTGTGTGTGTGTGTGTGTGTGTGTGGCAACAAAAAAAAACAAAAGCTACATACGTCCGTAGCTTTTGTTTAGTGTTAACAAGTCTTCCTCTGTAGAGTGACTTGCTGATTCTGTCAGCCAGCAGAGCGATAGAGAGCAGGAACAGGAGGTCTGAAAGAGTGACAGGGAGTTATAGTGAGAGACGAGGTTTTCACACCATTAACCACAGTTTACAGAATGTCTGCTAGAGGTCCAAATATATATTGATACCAAAGCTGGTACTGGTATCGGATCGATACTAGTGTGATAGGATAGGATACTTTATTTCTCTTCCCCAAGTTCAGTATTCACCCCACTGAACTAATTTAGGTAAATAATTTTCGTGGAAATGAAAAAGTATACCTCAAACGTGCACAATGAAAAAATCCTATACAGCCTACAGCACATTTAAACAACAGAAGTTGACATAAAGTGCTTTAGAGATAGGCACGTCTACATTTCAGGTCTCCTAAAAAAAATTAGCTTCAAATTACATTAAAAGAGATGAAAAGCTGAAAGGTGTGTTTTGTTGTATCAACTAATTATTGTGGGAAATGAAAATCGCACCGATCACGCGGTCATTAAAATGTGTAGAGAATTTCCAAATTGATGATACATTTCATAAATCATAGCACACTGCTTCTCCCTGTATAAGCTGCCTTTACAAGTATTGGTATTGGTATCAACAAAACGGGCTCTGTATTTACTTGGTTTCGGATTGATATTAAAATTCGCTGTATCGCACACCACTAGAGTCTGCAGCTCCCTGTAGTTAAATGCACTTGCTTCTGAAGGATGTCGAGATCTGACAGGAAGGGAGGGACACCACTAGGGGCAGGGCAGCGGACCGAGCATGAGGCGCCGACACCTAGGCAGCGACTTTGCACAGAGGGGCTGTTAATGGGCAGGTCTCTGTGAAGCAGCAGCCTACCTGTTGGAGCTCATTGCGGCAGAGTTGCCACCCGGACCCCATGCTCGTTCGCTGATCGTGGACCTGCGAGAGCTGAGTGCACCTAACAAGGGAGAAAACAACGGAAACATGTCTGAAAGACTTTTACTCTGCGCTGTTTTGGCCGTGTGCCACTGGACGCAAACTTGCACTGGATTTAATATAGATGAACGGTTTCCTGTGATCAAAGAGGGGAAAACCAGGGGGAGCTTGTTTGGGTTCTCTGTAGCTTTGCATGAGCAGACGGTGGGCTCCAGACAGTATCTGTAAGTATAGTCGGATAATGCATTTTTTTTAAATTTAGAGGTAATATGTCGGCAGGCAAACAGTCGTGGTAAAGCAACACTTTCTGTTCACCTCGTACTGGGCACGGTTAACTGCTCATACGATACGGAGACGCTTTATTGTCACCTGTCGAGCGTTTCTGTGCTCCACTTACATACTACCTGTGAGAGAAACAACCTGCTGGAGACCACGTCTGCAGATTTAGTTAGACCAAACCAGACATTTTTTTTTAGTATAGTGAGAATATAAGACAGGTGCTCTACGCTCTTTGGAAGTAATTCGACGAAGTTCGTACCCGGCGGCGTTGTAAATCTTTGCCGTGCACTGTCAACGTGTAGAAAACGTGTCTCATAACACGTCCGGCCTGATGTGACCTGTTTTGAAAGCAAAACTGTTTTTTTTTTTTTTTTTTTCAGTTTTACACGATCACCATATTACTTGACTTTTACACAAATTACATTTCTCTCTTTGTTTTATCTCACTGTCAGTTTTTCTTCTTCTTACTTGCTCCGTTTGTCTTTTTTTATTCATTATTGCAACAATAACGAACGAAACTGAAAATCGCATTGTTTAAAGTGAATAGATGGGATTTATTTTTAATAGTTTCTGCTGCTGGTCCAGCTGTTGGCACACTCACAAACACACTTGTTTTTAACCAGAATTCACAATTCTCTGAACACAGATAACTCGTGGTTTGTAAACCACGTGTATGCTTCTAGTTTGGAAGCCAGTCCTGGTACAATAAGAGCATTTTTATCGTGATGTGCATTTCAGTGCATTGTGATTGAACTTTCAGTCATGATGTGGGTGGCTGTATTATATTCAGTTATTAAATATTTGTAAAATAAACATTTGCACATCTACTCACTCTGTATTTGGAATTTGGGTGGAACTATTGTTGCCGCTATCGGCTAGAGAGAACTTGGGGTTGTTTCCTATTAAACCTTTTACTGGCCTGTAACACTTCAAAACTTAACACCAGTGTGGAGCACTTGCAAGGATTTACATAGGAAGTGACTGCTTTTGTATCTGTTGATGCTCAGGGATGTCACATCTTTGCTGTCTTCGTGGCATATCTAATGAGAGCTCCTCAAACTGTGTTACTGTGCGGTATAGGATTTCACTCGGTCAATTAGAGCAGCCCCTTCATCCATCCGTTTTCATGATCACACAGCATGTTTGTAATGTGCTGTTATCAGTGTCGTTCTGCTTTGAAGAGTAAAGCATGACGTTTCAGATCAGAGCCCACTTCCTCTGTGCTCTCATCAGTGAAGTTAGATATAAGGTTTATTTCTCATTGCAAGTCATGCAATGACAGATTAGATTAGAAGACCAAACTCACTCTCATGTCTGAGCTGTAAGTATAAACCTAGATGGTTCTGCATAAAACTGGAAAAGGGAAGAAATATATGTCTGCATGAATTACCTGAATAACATACTCCTGTACTGCCAAGCTTAAGTCCATATGTGCTGGTTATTGGCCAGTGTTAGCTATGCTGCTAGCTCTGTTTAACCCATAAAAACTAACGTTACTGCAATATTAATATAATTGTAGCCTAAATCTCACACTGAATATACGTTTTCTGCTTAAACGTAAAGATTCACATCACACAGCAGGGCATGTCATGTTGTGGGCATGCAGTGTAGCACACATCTGCAGGGAAAAAACACAGTGCTGTTGATGTCACCTATTTCATCTTACAAGACATAAGTGAAACCCGCTTTGATATGTGGTTTGGAGATAGTGGCGCAGAGTGCATGACTCTGTAAAGACATAACAGTGTGCTGGTGTCTGCAATGTCTTAGAGGAAGGGATTTTAAAATAAGTTTCTTTTGTGGTTGCACGTCTGTCTCGATGAACCTCACAGCTTTTAGCGACATATTTTCTCTGGCTAGAACTGCAGTGTGAATATCTGAAAAACACCAAGACGTATGCACCAGTCATGACATGTACAGAGAAGAACACTGTTCTTTGTTGTCCTTGTGAGTCAGAGTTCAGGATACCAGTCGAGTCAAATGGCTTCCACTCCCATTTCTGGAATAAAGAGTTTTGTTTGTTGCTGTTTTTTTTTTAAATTGAAACCTTCTAAGATGCAGGTTATTATCCAGTTATACTAAATGATTGCTGAGCTGAATTTCAACAATATATTTTGAATATGGGTTGCACATCCAATTAGTAGATCAGCATTGCTTCTTGTTGGGGATGGGCTTTACCCAAATAATCCAAGAACTACCTGAAGCCAATTTGTACCAACTATTCACCTCCCCACTCCCCCTCTCTGTTTGGATCACCCATTTAAGGTCTCAGAGAGATTTTTTTTTCCCGAGAAGGTCTTTTTTTTCTCTCTGTTGTTTCAGGGAAGGGGGGGAAACAGGGCAGTCAGCTGGCCACCTATTGGCTCTTCCAGTCCCCTGACCTTATGGTATTTTAGGAATGTATTACTCTTCTCTGCACAGTTACAACCTGCCAGGTTTCAGGTTGAGACAAGACAGGAGGGAGAATGATTATCCAAGAGAGAATACACATAAAAACTCCAAATATTTGACTCAAATTGATCAAAAACTGTTTCATTTTACAGATGAAAGCTGAAAAAATAACACATTATAACACAGTCTTTTGACTGATGAATATTTGATCAGAGTTGACGTGGCTGGGATCGAGGATCATCCCTGTCTGACTGCAGCAGCCAGAGGCTATGAAAGTCAACGATTTAATTTGACGGGGCCTTCCCCTTTCTGCTGCGAGGTGCAAATTAAACTGGTCCACCCACTGTTCAGTTAGAACATGCACAGGAACATACGTCACCTTTCGTCATATGTTTCAATAGAAGTAAACTTTTCTGGCAAACCCTTTTTTTTTCAAAGCACCCCCGTGATTTTACTTTTTCAATCTTTTATCACAACTTTTTGTGTCGTTTACGTGCTCCAGTACAGTATTGTGCAATGGGTTGTAAGCTCTGTAAGGGCCTTATACACTCAATAGAACTGTTCACTGGACTGATCAGTGATAAAAGCCTGTGGGCCGTAAACGTGACTGTAATCCAACATTCCTGCTAATACACATATGATAGTGGTCTTTGTCATTGAACGAGGTCTATCAAAGGCCTAGTGTCATGCCTCGATGCAACACTTTCATGTCTATCCCATGCAAGCCAGTAGGTTTTACACTGACACAGAATCATTTTCAAATAGAAGATCAAATAGAAATTTGGAGTAACAAGTAGGTTAAAATGGGGTTAAAGTGGTTTTATGCTGAGCGACTGCTGTCGTTATAAAATCCCTTTACCATGGTTACGGGCCCTGATCTTAACGCAGTTATTTGCTGTATCTGATCAGCTGGTAATGACATGAGTTGCATTCTGTGTAGCAGCACAAAAACTGCTTCTAAAACATGTTGAAATGGATCCCAGCACGGCTCGGGGTTCCCGCTAATCTCCACAGAGGAGATTGGTTATGGTGGCGCTTTCATTAGAAATACCTGCAGTGAGGACTGTTTTTATCTTAACAAAAGTGTAAGAGATCCCCTCCCTCTTTCCTCCCCCGGTTGCATAAATGCCCTCAGCTGCACAGAAAAGAAGCTAGCCTCCAGGCTACTGGGAGCTACCTGTAGCTTGAAAAACCCATATGCTCCAGTACCTCTCTGTCTTCATGCCATTTTTCACCTTTGAAGAGAGAAATGATCCACAAGTATTGGATTACACTTGGTATTTTTTTTAGGAAATGTGCGAGTGCTGCAACTTGTTGTGCGTCCGTAAAATACAAATAAGTGCTGGTATAAATATAGGATGTTCCAACGCTTATTACTGATAAAAGGCTAAATAAATATTTATAAATAAATACATGTATGAAATGAATATGTAAACAAAGAGAGATAAAAAAAAAAAATCTGGCGTTGGAAAATTTCCTGGCATTAGCAGGTAAAGGCAGATGTTTCATGCACACCTGCACTTCTTTTATATAAGCTGAGTAATATCTGAGAGAAACTTGGCACTGAACATGCACGCCAACATGCGTTGCTGTCAGCTCTGTTACAGCTGTGTGGCTGACTGTCCATCTGTGTCTCCCACAGCTGCTTCTCTTCTTTTACATAAAGCAATGGACAACATTTTAATAGTAATACTGTTACTAATACTGTGAGCCTCTTGTGATTTCTGGCTTCATGGTTCACTACTGAGGTATGGCGTCACTGAGAAGCATGTGGTCAGGTTTAGTCCAGCGGTATGTGTATTCCTGTTTACATGTATACATTTGTATGTACACCGTTCAGGCATAACGTTATGACCCCTGCTTCATATTGTGTTGGTGCCAAAACAGCCCTGACCTATCAAGTTGTGGACTCCACTTGACCCCTCAAGGTGTAGTGTGGTATCTGGCACCAAGATGTTAGCAACAGTGTTGCAAGGTGGGGCATCCACGTTTGTCCAGCACATCCCACAGATGGGTGATTGGATTGACATCTGGGGAATTTGAAGGCCAAGTCAACACCTTAAACTCATTGTTGTGCTACTCAAACCATTTCTGAACCATTTTTGCTTTGAGGCACTGTGCATTATCCTGCTGAAGAGGCCACAGCCTTCACAGGATTCAGTTTCCATGAAAGGTTGTACATGGTCTACAACAATGCTTAGGTATTATTGTAGACCATAGGTGTCAAACTCTGGCCCGCGGGCCAAATTTGGCCCGCAGCCTAATTACATTTGGCCCACGAAGCCATACCAAATTACTATTAGAGCTGGCCTACTGGTATTATACAGCTAATATATATATTGTTTAGTATTAAGCTTTGCTTGTTCCATATTCAGTTTTTCAGCAAAATGTGTTTTAGTCTCCAAAAACATGTTGGAGACTCCAATGGCCAAATGGCTTTTGGCCATTGGAGTGTGAATGTGTGTGAATGTTAAATAGAAAGCACTTAGAGCATAGAAAAAAGGGCTGGGTGAATCAGGTAAGTTGTGTGAAGCACTTTGAGTGCTCTGATAGGATGGAACAACACTATGTAAGAACCAGTCCATTTAGATGGTACGTGCCAAGGATGTTACATTGCCCAAAGCATCACATTGCTTTGGGCAAGCCTGCTCTGTTAGCTTGTTTCTTCCCATAGTGCAACCTGGTGCCAGGTGTTATACAGATAAGCGATGGGCACAAACCCGTTGATGTAAAAGAAAATGTGATGCATAAGACCAGGTCACTGGACCATTACTGTGTGTTGCAGTTCTGGTGCTTGTGTGCCCATTGTTGGTGCTTTTGGTGGTGGACAGGAGTCATCATAGGCTCCCTGACTGGTCTGTGACTATGCAGCCCTATACACAACAAACCATGATGCACTGTGTGTTCTGACACCTTTCTGTCAGAAACAGTGTTAATTTTTGAATCAATCTGAGCTGGTGTAGCTCATCTGTTGGATCAGACTACACAGGCCAGGCTCTTCAAAATTTGGCACTTGTCAAACTCACTCAAATCCCCACGTTTGTCCATTTTTCCTGCTTTTAACCCATTTCTATTTAAGGACAAAATGTTCAGTTAATCCCTAATATATCTTACCTACTGACGGATACTATGATGAAGAGAAGATCAGTTATTTACCCCAACTGTCTGTGGTCACAATGTTTTGCCTGATCGGTATATTTCTCTATGTCAGTTGTGTGTGTGTGTGTGTGGACGGGTATTAACATCTTCATGGGGACCAAAAATTGGTAGTTTACTATACTTGTGGGGACAAACACAAGTATAGGACAAACAGTTTGAAAGCATTTTTGAGACTCAAAATGTGGTTTTAGTGTCAGGGTTACAATTAGGTTATGGTTAGGGTTAGGGTAAGGGTCACGGTCGGGCATTCATTTTTGATGGTTAGGGTTAGGGTAAGTGGCTAGGGAAAGCATTATGTCAACGAGATGTCCTCACAAGGATATAAATACACGTGTGTGTGTGTGTGTGTGTGTGGAGGAGGGAGGGGCTACACCCTGCAGCAGTACTTGACGATATTATTCATCCAGTGACAGGAGACAAACCTGCAACCACAAGCTGAACTTTCTTTGCCCGCTTCAGACTAGGTTTCACTTGTTGCCAATAAAAAGTGAGTTTCTTTATCATCAAGGGGATGTCCTGCCATGTTTAATTTGTCGAGCTGCCTCTAAATTAGTTTGGTCTCCTGTTACTGTTTCACCAAAGACAGATGGTGGTTTTCAAACAGGATGTTTGTCCAGCTGAGATACCCTGTTAGTGTGGGTGCCTGTCTACAGGTGCAGAGTCCTTTCTTTTTTCTTTATTCAACTGTATGACATTGTTGTCATCTCCTCTTTCGTCTGCATTTCATTTCCACTAAAAAAGTACCCTGGTGAAAAAAAAGAGAACAAAGTTTATCAGCAGTCTGCTATGTGTGAAAGTGGTTTGCAGTGCATTCCTACATTTCTCCCTTTTGTATAAACATTTAAATGCACTAACAGTGATGCTTGTCATTATAGAGAGACATTTAATCGTAGTCTAGTCCATATTGCAAGAATGTAAATCTTTAAAGTAGATAATTTGACATTATGATAGTTGTAAGGCTTAGGCTTTTGTAGTTTGCTGTTATTGTTCATGCTGGCATGTTAATATATATATATATATATATATATATATATATATATATATATATATATATATATATATAGCCCTGCCCTGACATAAATATATGAAAATCCTGGGATGCAAAGTGAAGGTGAGTCTGTGTGAGCCATGTTTTCTACTTCATGCACTCTTTCATCACTGTTTGACTAGAGATGACTCATCGACTTTGTTCTGTAAATGCAGGCAAATGTTCTTTAAGTGTGTTAAGAACTAGGCGTGCTTACTGTGAATGATATGAAAGCGAAGTGTGTGCTCACCGCCTCATGTAGTTTCTTTGTTTCCTGAAAGCACAGTGACCTGGATTCATCACAGCTGTACTCATTGTTTGAGTAATTACTCAAAGAAGTAATTTATTACACATTTATTTGTTTCCTAAGGCATTAAATTACTCGCTGAAGAAAGTCTTTCAGCATGAATGTTGAAAAGACTGAAATGCTTTGTCTTATAATTAGCACTGACTATAAAGTATAGGCTAAATTATGTGCATATACTGGCACAGCTCAGTAGACACAGGTACAGGTAGGAATAAAGGCTGCACGCTTATTGGCTGTGGCAGGAGCCGCTCACATTCCACTTCCCTCTGACTCTGGGTTTCTTCTCTACCTTTGTGTCAGAATGCTGAATTTGCAAGTGCTGTGTGTTTTTGGCAGTGGATAATTATTTCAGGCCTTTGTGAAGTCTGCAGTTTAAAGTAACGTTCCCAATGGGCTGAGGCTGAGGGGCTTCCTATGTTGCACTGTGTGTTTTCTACTTCACTCTCCATGTGTTTGATTGTTGGGTTTTGTTTTTTCATGTGAAGGGCCATTTAAATTTTTATATAGTTGTCTGAGGGCCACACTATTATGAACACATACCGAGGGATGCAAAAACGAAAGACCAACAAAAAAGTCTATAGATACTGTGTTACTTAGCCCCATGAGATTTCAGCTTCTTGGCTATAAATTGCACTCACCACCACACCTGCACACGTAATATTCTCGCTGTCAGTCTGTTGTTGTGTGAAAGCCGCTTTTTGAGCACTTTGAGTTACGAGTGCATTTCTCCTCTCTACTCATCAAGTTTAGCATGTTTCAAACTGTAAGAGTGCTCAACCTTTGCCCTTTTCATTATTGCCAGTGCCTCACCACAAAGGAAGCACACTGGCTTGCCTTTCACAAAAAAGAAAAAATAATTTGTTCATTTTTCCTGGAAAATGCGGCATTCTGCATTCACCTTCATTTTCTTGAAAGCTGCCATGATTCATCCCTTGCCATCTTTGTCAGTAAGGTTATGACGTGCTGTATGTATCACAGAGGATGTGCTTCTACAAGTCAAGTGTGCAGTAGCTGGAATAAGAATTAGCACCTCCAAGTCATCAGCCAGAAAAGGGTGGAGTGCCCACTCTCGGTTGGGGAGGAATTGCTGCCCCAAGTGGAGGAGTTTTCAGGGTTTTTGTTCATGAGCGGTGGGAGAGGTGGATCAGAGATTCTCATCGTCCACTGAAGTCATTATGTCATTAGAAGATCATAAAAAGATCTTACGTCTAGTCTCTTCTCATCATTAGGCTTAATTCAATCTGCAAACTGAGTCACTATTTAGTATGGTCTGTATTTATTTTCTTCTTTAGTAGAAGAGCAGTGTTTCCTTGAAAAACAATGAGGATGCAGTAGATGAGACCATGCAGGGTTTTTTTGTATGTATGTGTGTCTGATGTTGTGTTTTTAAGATAAAGGGTGAGGATTAATAATATTTTATTGCATTTTTCTTTGCTTGTGCATTTTGGGTAATTTAGTGACCCACCTTGTGTTGCAGTTAGAGTGATACAGTGTGGTGTCACCATACTGTACCCCGATCCACGTACAGCACTGGTGTGAAAAATGGCTGTGCTGGTCCAGGTCAACAGTAAAATATAAAATATTTCATAAAACTACTGTTTTGCTGTGACTACTGTATAATTCTACGTAAAATAATATTATGAAATATTACAATCTTTACCTGGTGTCATGACAATTGAAATGGACTGGTTCTTATATAGTGCTTTTCTACTCTGAGCACTCACTCACTCACACCCATTCACACAAGCAGTTATTTCTTTTCTTTGGAAGTGCTTCTAGTCTAACATTTACACACATTCAACTTGGGGTTAGTATCTTGCCCGAGGATTTTTGGCAAGCAGACTGGTGACTGAGCTACAATCACCTCATAGCTTCTCTTTTTTAGCTAATTTCAGTTTGCTGTGCAATCAGTGTCACTTATGCAAACTTGACATGTCATCGGTGGCACATGGTTTACTTTTAATATTATTAAAAGGGCTGTGTTCAAATCCTGTGACAGACAGGTTGCCTTAAGCTATATCCGGAGGGCAATCAATCACGCATGTTACAGGCAGCTGTAACACCACAGCATACACTCTGCAGGCACAATTTATTAAACAGCAGGCGTGAGTCAGAAAGTTTCCCACTTTGCTTCGTGTCGCTCACCTTTCCTTCCGCCATCTGAATCTCTTTGTGGCGGTTTCTCTCCCTCACCCACTTTTAAATGTTTCCTGTTCTTCACATATAAGATAAAGGCCTTTAAGGGGGGGAAAAAAAATACAAATTTGCCCATTAAACACCTGTATCCCGTGTCTCATAACGGCTCCGACTTGATTGACGTGAAGATGTGTGTATTCTTAATGAGACGCCAGTTTGACTGTAAACACGACTAACTTGCGCTTTGTCTCGTCTTGATAATCTCTCAAAATCCTGTGAGTTGGAAAGGAAATGTCATCCCAAAAAGGGTTTAATTAAGTTGGATTTCCTGATTTCACTGTTGTTGGTGTTATCTTAGCAGCAAATAGACATGTGGGGGGTAAAGATTATAGGTGAGCGTGGCTTAATTTTAATTAACTGCAAGAGAAGTTGTTTGTGTTGACTCTGACATTAGCTTACAATCAGCCCTTTCCCTTGCAGCTCCCCTCATTTGTTGAGAGACTTTTCCCACTATCTGTTCTTTCTTCAAGTTAGAGGCTTTTCCAAGGCAGTGCCGGCTAACATGACTAGATAAATGAACCACTGTTTGTTTAACTTAATGGCTGACACAAATATACAGTAGTCCATCAAACTGTCTTCTTCTAAGATTTTTAGTCCTGTTGTCAAGAATGCAGCCTAACTAAGTCTCACCTTTGCTGGGTGTAGGGCTGGGTGATATGGCCTAAAATTCATATCGCAATATAATTTGAAGCATGTGCGGTAACCATATATATCATTCTTTTCTTCTGTATAACGTATTTTCCGTACTATAAGGCACACTTAAAATCTGTTAATTTTCTCAAAAATTGAGAGTGTGCCTTATGTATGAATTCTGGTTGTGCTTACTGGCCTTGGACCGATTTTGGCCTGCAGAAATCTGTTAAAAAATGTTTTAGTACAACTTTGGTAAGCTGCACTGCTTGATGGATTGTCAGAGCATTACGGCTGCCGTAGTGAGGAGCTTCGCGGAGTAATCTGGGTTCAAAACTCCGTCCACTTCAGGTCCCAAAGTCAAACGAACACTAAGAGTTAAAAACGGTCTAAATTCTTTCATCTTTAATTAAATCATCAGCGTTGCTGCTTTATCGGGTGTAACAATTAAGTTTTACATCCATGCATCCATGAAAACTACCCGACCTTCTGAGGACCCGGCCCACGTAGACCGCGAAGGCCGGGTCCTCGGGAGGATGCAGCCCATGAATTTGGACACGACCATAGTCAAAATCTCTAACGTTGGCCAAATTTATATAGTTTCTATCGTATATCGTTTATATCGCCCACTAGTGATGGGATTTCCGGCTCTTTTTAGAGAACCGGCTCTTTCGGCTCGGCTCACTAAAAAGAGCCGGCTCTTTCGGCTCCGAACCAGCTCTTCAGGTTGTTTTGTTGCTTTAATTAATTTATTATTAACAACAATATAAAATTATGCACAAAAGGAATTACTAATGTAAAAAAAGTGGTCTTATTTATGTATGTTTATATATAAATATATATGGTGGCCCCTAGAGACAAAGCACCTACAAATTCCAAAAAGCAGTACAAACTCCAAAACACATTTCTAGCGTTAACTGAACTTCCAAAACAGAGCTACCTAGATCAGTTAAATTACACAATTGAAAGCATATGTGTGTGGTTTGTGTATTTATGCACAAACACTCACATATATTCAAATAATAATAATAATAAAAAAGTATAAACTTTCTGAATCCTTTATCATCCGCGACTGAAAATAGTTGTGGTGTGATGATTACTATAGCTTTCTAATGTGGCGTTGTTGTCCTTGGCTCTCTTTCTCCGACTCTCCCTCCCGCCGCCCCTCCCCCCTCTGCCCAGCACAAAGCACAAGGCTCGCATGTGGAGTGAAGCCGAAAAAAAGTGCGAGAGAGAGGGTGAGAGAAAGAAAAAACAAAAACAAAACATGGCTCGCGATAAGGAGCCGGCTCGCGTCTTTCACGTCAAAGAACCGGCTCTAAAAGCCATTTCGTTCGCGACCGACACATCACTATCGCCCACCCCTAGCTGGGTGCAAACAGTAAATGTTTGGTTTAGCCAGCCTTTTGGATGACTTCTTAGACAGAAGGGGCAAATTGCAACATGTCCTGGAGTTGGAATGCAGCTGCCTGCTTCTCCCTTTCCATTTAGCCGAGCCTTTGACAGCCTGTTTATGAGGAGGTGATGAGCATGAAAGGAGATTAGGAGGAGAGCATACAGCTAGGACAGGACGGAATATGACGTGCGAGTCACCTCGTTGTTAATCAGGTGTACGCCAATTTTATGAGGGTTACATATGCAACAGAGAAATGTGGGTGTATCAAAAAAAAAAAAAAAAAAAAAAGATCTGCTTTTAATGAAAAAGTTGACATTTGGTTGCAAGTTGTTCACTCAAGATCAGGAATGTGAAGGACGGGCTAGTAATGATGTTTAGTCTATGGTTCTGTGCTGCATTACTTGGAAAAGTGAAAACCTTCAGTTATTATTGTCCTCCATGTATCCATGATCATGAGGATATCAAGGTCATTTTTCAAGCGAAATTTTGGAAATTAAGCTCGTTCTTCTTTTTTTTTTTTTGCCAAAAGTAGCTACTCTTATGTGTTTACATTAAAAATTAACAGTGGCAGCCTGATTGTTGGGAGCACTGGGACATTTCTCAGTGGGATTAGGATCATTATGGCCTGTCAGAAACAATCAAACATGCCCAGTGATACATTAACAAGCAGGAGTTGACATGTAGGGGCCAAATATGAACATAAATGCACGCGTCAAGCTTCTCTTGGAAGGACATTCATCTCCCTGATTCTCTACCGCAGGATTTAACTCGATCAAAAAATTATAAAAAAAGACTAAAAAGAAAAGTTGCTAAAGGATGCTAAAACTAGAGCCTGTCTAATTCATCTGTAGTATATAACTACGCATAAATGTTGCTAGGGAGATCCGTTTATGTGTCATATCCCTGAAAGAAAAACATATAAATATTAGTCAATATATCAAAATTATGAGCATGTATTGATATCATCTTGGTTGACTATAAAGATAGCCCTTTGAACCTTTGAGCTAACTCTGCATCTCATTTATTTTTAAAAACAGGGATAGGTTCATTGTGTCGTGTGTCTGGTACAATTCTTTGTTTATGTAGTCCTATACACAACATAGCATACACTGGAAGCTATGGAGAAAGGCGTTTTGGTAAACCTTTTGTATTTTGCAATCTGCAACACTTTTCTCTAATGACAAATAGCCTAATATATGATATATATTATCCTACAGTATTGACAGTAAATGATATTTAAAAAATATTTATTGATTGTTCATATTTGCCTGACACGTGGAATTCTCATCTAACATTTGTCAGTTAGCCGAATTGTCAACCTGTTCTTAAATGTTCATGTAGCACGTACGTGAACCTAAGGTAGCTGATAACCCGTCTTGTGTTAGATGTGATGGTATCACACAGCTTTGTTAAATTTCAACAACAAACACCGATGACCCACATGGCGCCACTGAGATAGTAAGATGGTGACAGTATTTTTTTTCTAGTTTTCTCCAATCAGCACCCTGCTAGCCAAGATTTTCAGATGCCCTAAAGCATGCATGATTAATACTGGACTTTGTACCCTTCCCTGCTTCCTCATGATTTCTATTCAGAGTGAGAAAAGTTCAAACTGCTATCTGTGTGTCAAGTTTGCCCAGTCTTCGGCTTGACGCTGTTCCCTTTATGAGTGCTTTGGATAACACTCCCATGAGGCCTTGTGTGGCTTTACAATAAGATCTGAGTTAGTGTTTTGGGACACTGTGTCCTGCGGCTCAAAAACACAACAGCTTTACACGCCTGCTTCTCATCGGCTTAGTTAATCTGTAGTGTAAGACCACACACACACACACACACACACACACAGACACACATAGACATGTACTCAGATAAACAAAAGAATGTCAACGCCACACTGAATGGGACTCCTCTCCATGTTTCTGTTATGTCCATCCACCACTGCAAACCTCTGTGGTATCTTGTATCTTATTTACTGTCCACATTACTGAATAATCACCACACCCAAGGTCTCTTCTGACAGTTTAACCTGGAAACTGCTGGCCCTCAGCAGCCGTCTTGTCTCTTTGTGGTTGTCGTCATACTGAGAAGTGTTTGTGCTGGTGCCGGTGCTGTCATACTGCGTTCATAAAAGGAAAGGGATGATGTCTTACCTATAAACATATCTGACCAGATCTAATGTCAAGGAATTAGCTATGTGTGCCACAGCGTCTAATCTGAGTTCAGTGTTTTGTCAGCTTATGTGCCACAATTCATATACTTTTTAGAGTAATTTGATCTAAAATCAGTGGAAGTCGGGCCATGTGACTAATTTGCATGTCTGACTCTCTGCATGCTCAGGTGAGACATCAAAGAGAGAATAATTTTGTCTATGTTCTTAGGCCTGCAGTCAGATTAAGATTGTAAATGTTTATAGGGGCATGTTAATGTCGATATCACTGTGAATGTGTGTATATATGTGGACGACTGTGGTGGAGTGGTGGAGCCTGGTACATGGGCTCGCTGTGTTTAAACAGAATGAAAAACCACGAAACCTGTGAGCAGTGTTTAATCAGGTATGACTAACCAAGAGCAAGTGCTAACAGACCCTGTTCAGTGATTTCCCGCTTTGTCTTCAGACCTCCAGTTTTTAGCATAGCACAGCCTTTTGCTGTGATTCATCTTTCAGGAGAAATGATCTCTCCCCAAGTTGGAGTAATCCCAGGCTGACTCGTGGGAGAAAATGGGATTTTAAAAGCACAGTGATTTTACTGTGAAGACTTATTTTTAACTTTACATTTGGGACCTTTATTTATTCTAACTTGTCAGTGTGAATAAGAGAGAAAGCTGGCTTCCCACTATACTCGCAGTTAGGTCAACAATCGTGAACATCTTGACTTACTTATTTTTCATTTTCTACTCTTTCCCACAATGCTGATAACTCATTGTCAGCACTGACAGCACTGAAATCATTTTCAGGACGCTAAAATGAGAAGAATGACATGTTTGTGTTACCCACTTTGACCAAAGCACTGAGTGCTTTCATTTCATGCGTATGTCACTCGCTCACATATTGTAAACTAGCTTGTCCACACCTTTCGCCCACAAAGTGGAGCTAATAAATCTTCTGCTGACGGTAAATGGTGTGTTCCTGCACAGAGCCTCAGAGAGCAGTAATCTCTTTACTTCAAAGCTCTTTGGTGTGGTAAGAGGTGCAGATGCAGGGAGTGTCTCGATGAGTGGACAAAAAGAGCCAAGAAGCAAATTTCTCTCTATATATGTGTGCGTGCGTGCATGGGAGTGAGTGCGTGTGTGTGTACGCTGCCCAAGCTTGTCACGGGTCATGGTCCGACTGCTTCACTCTTTCTTTTCATGTGAAATGAGTCTGCTTTTTTGTGTGTTTAGACCCTGAATCTTAACATCTCAGGTCACGTCACACACTCTAAGTGGGTAAATGCTGTGCATAAAAGTTGTGCCTTTAATCACAATCAGAATACTTTCATAATCCTTAAGGAAATAATGTGAGTTACAGTTCCTCCAAGACAACAACAGTAACAGACTGAACTAGTTAAATAATACAATATGTTAGAACATTTAGAAAAATAATAAATAGCTGTAATATATACAAATAGCTAAATTTCAAGAGGTGAAATATAAATGATTGACTTGTTAAGCTGCATGGTGTGCTTTTTTTGTGTCTCGAAGGTTATCTGATAAACCGTTGCTGATAGTGTCATAGCTTTGTCTAACACTGTGCCACACTTCCATTGTGATTTCAAACATTGTCTCTTTCTTTCTGTTTTTCTCTCTTTGTTTTTTCTGTGTTTTTGTTCTTTCTGTGTTTTTGTTCTTTCTGTGTTTTTGTTTTTTCTGTGTTTTTGTTCTTTCTGTGTTCCTCTGTGCCTTTGTAGGCTTCTTATAGGTGCGCCCAAAGAAAAAGCACAATCTCTACCGGAAGTCAATGAAACAGGCGCCGTCTACTTCTGTCCCATTACCACCGACACCACTGACTGCTCCAGAATGGACCTGGTTACCTCAAGTAAGATCACTGCGAAGCACTGATGTGATGAAGGGAATGCTTGGTTGCAGTGTTGTAGCTGTTTCTGAACTGTTCCATTAAGAGATTTTAGTGAGCTCGAGGGGGGTTTCCTTTAAAATACATCTATATATGTAAGGAAAATAATGATGAGATTGAACACCATTCTTCTTAAAGATGTTCACTTATTTGGTATTCTGATGATCGATGGTGAGTGAGAGCGCTTTTGAACATTTCTGAAGATTTTCATATTCAGTGCACCAGCAAGGAGCCATCGTTCACAATACTTTAAAAGCACCTTAACCGAGTTTGTATAGCACTTCCATAGATTTGATGCAAACATAACAGATGGTGGTGCAAAATGAAACGGCAAACGCAGAGATCTCCAACAGAAGCAAATTTTAAAAAAACCCAGACTGCATGTTGTACGTACATTTTTTAAAACCCTCCTTCCTGACTTAGCACACTGTTCAGAACCAGTTTGGGTTTAAACGAAAATTTAGGAATCGCTCATATGATTGAGATGTTCAACAACACTTACTTCACACAGCCATAGGAGACTCACAGCTCAGCTCTATTTAGGATTGTACTCCCTGAGTGAACTTCATGTGTTAAAACTGGGTTTCCCCTGCGCAGGGCCTCAAAAGGATGTAGCTAATGTGAGGAACAAAAAATAATAACCTTTAAATGAACACTAGCTAGCTTCCTCATTTTACAGTAAGGACTACAGAACTGTGTCAGATCATTTTAGTAAAATCATCAAGCATCCTTTGGAGCATTTGGAATTATTTTGTCCACCATGTCCATGAACAGACTGTTATTAAATGTTAGACCCCACCCCCCTCCCATCCAAACCTAGGGGTAAATGGTATAATAAGAGGATTCTGAATCACTTTTCATGTTGAGGTTAGAATGAGTGCTGCTGCAGTCTCAGCACATTTTTGTGGTTAATATTTGTCAGGGCATGATCCAGGCTGCATGAAGGTTTGCATTTACAGTTTGAGTAGGTGTTCTGATGACTGTGATCACCATAGCCATGCTGAATGTTTCTTTTAATGTAATAAATAGTCTGGAATGGTCGATTTTGTACTGCATGCTGGTTTGATTTGATTAGTGTATAATGGCAAATAGAAATCTGGTTGGAAACGGTCTATTGAAATAAAAGAACAAGAAGTAAAACAGGGAACATTATAAAGCAGAAAAAAAGGTAATTACTCTGTATGTAAAGACCTACCTGTCAGCACCAGCTTGATGACAAATTAAAACAGTTGCCTTAATAATTGACCTACCTCCTTATGACGCATCCACAGCAACTACCTCTGAGATTGTGGAGGGCATGTGGTTGGGTGTGACAGTGTCCAGTCAGAAGGGCCAGCCAGATGGACGTGTGTTGGTAAGATGACTTCCTGTTTTCTTTCTATGAGTCACTACTACCGGTGATATTATGTACAAGGCAGGGTGAGCTGACACACAGGATGTTTTCTTTTATTATTTAGTCTAAGAGATGACACATTTGACTTGTTGCAATGTTTAATTACTGTAGACACACACACACACCTGAGACAGGATGATACACACAGGGAGAAAATACAATAATGTCTCATGTTTAGGGAGAAATTATATTTTGATCAAGAGATTTTTTTTATTACTTTTTTTTAATTATTATTACTGGAGAACACATTTTACATACAGTGAGGGGAAACTAACAGCATGTTGTTCCTAGTCTGTCTTTGTTAATATGTTTCAGTTTTTGTTTAAGCACTAATTGGTGTAATCTCCATGTTTTTATTTTTCTATCTTACATATTAATGCATTTATTTTTTTATATATATATATTTTTATATTTATTTTTAAATAGCATCAGATCACAACAGCAGTCATCTTAAATGATTTTATATTGTAAGAGGAAAAGACCCTGCAGAGAAAACTTCAACAATCAGACCCCCCTATGAGTGAGCACTTGGTGACCGTGGGACGGAAAAACTCGATATCTGGCTCATAGAAAATGATTATTTCGTGTAACTGCTCAAAGGGAGGACCGTTTCCATTGTGTAAATTAAAAAGCAGCGACACTGGTTTCATTATATTGATGTTTGAGATTCTTCAGTTTACTTGAAGCTGTTTTTCCTAGTCACTGAATTGATCTCAGTTTAAGCACTGTCAATTTCTGATATGACACACTGCACTTCTTCAATACTTTCTCTGGTCTCCAGGCATGCGGACATCGATATGTGAAGGTTATTTCAGAGAATCAGTGGCGGATGTTAGGAAAATGTTATGTAAGGAGTAATGACCTGACCTTTGACCAAGATGATCAGTGGCAGGATGAAAATTATGACGTCTGCAATCACAACAACGACCACAACTTGGACGGCATGTGCAACATGGGCATCTCAGGCGGTATATCGGAAACTGATGTCTATTTAGGCTCTCCAGGCAGCTACAATTGGCAAGGTGGGAACTGTCGAGCTAACCTGTTTTGCCTACTGCTGAAATAATGGGGTTACTCATTATTTGCACACTGTGCAAGTCTGTTGGATTTGATTGTGTTATGTCTTGGATACTCTTGAATTGTGTATTAAGTTGATTTTAACATTGTTGTGTGATTCTGCTTTGTTTTAAAGGAGATGCTCATGTGATACGGATAGATCCACAAAACCCCTGGAACTATGCTGACAAAAACTTTGAAAGTCTAGAGAAAGCATATAGTTATATAGGTAAGTGTTGGTGTGTCTTTACAACATTTCAAATGGCAAATCATTGGGAACCTTAGTGAGATTCACACTCAATCTCCCTACCGTCAGATAAGCATCCAATTGTCAAAAACAACATCTCTGATTCTCAAGCACTTTCATTCACAGGTTATTCAGTTCTCGAAGGAAAGAAGCTGCTGAGCTATGATGACTCGACAGTTGTGACGGGGGCTCCCAGATATGAGTCTAAGGGTGCTGTGATTTTTTCAAATAAAACTCAACCAAAGCTTTTGTTGGAGCAGATCATCCTCGGGGAACAAGTGGGTTCCTACTTTGGAAACAGCCTGGCAGTGACAGATCTGAACAATGACAGGTGCGTTTCTATACCGGAGAGTGTAACTGTGGGGAAAACTGTGGGGAAATGAACAATGATTTTTTTTTCACATAGATTTGGCTGTGATTTGCCTTTTTATGCATATAGTGCATAACAGTGAAGCAGTGTGTGTCTGAACACAGATGATAATAGTGACTTTCTGTGGCAGGGATGAGGGATTCACTTTGAAATTATGAAGAAATCAGGTGTTTCTCTATCTAGAAATCTAGTTGGTCATTAAGATTCTAGGTAGTTCATTCTTTTGAGATACAGTTAATATAGCTTTGGTGACTTGTGTTGAATGTTTAGCTATACTTAGCCATGGTATGTATTTTTGTATTTACATGCATATGTGGATTTTTGTCTTGCATATTCTAGTTGGAATGACCTGATTGTGGGTGCCCCCTTTTACTTTGACCGTAAGAATGAAGTGGGGGGAGCAGTGTACATTTTCATGAACGAGAATGGATTTTTCCAGAAGACCGCCTCAATGGTTTTGAAGGGCCCATCTGATTCTGCCTTTGGCCTTGCACTGGCCGCCATTGGCGACATCAACCAAGACGGATTCCAAGGTGTGACCATGAACCCAGCATCTCTTTTGGACCTACATCTGATAATATTCTAGTTTAAAAAAGTGAAATCAAAGTGGTGCACCAGACCACAGGTAAACTGTGGTGTGAGCATAAAGCACGCTAAAGGAATATTTCTGTAATTTCAAATCATTTCAGCTGCAAACAAGAGGTATTTAACTTGTCGTGTTTCAAATGAGTCCTGAAAACATTCTCTGCTGCCACCTAGAGGACAAATATTTCCTATACACAAAGAGTGCCTAGTTTTCTTTTCTAGCATCTTTTCTTGCCATGCTTCCAGCACTTGTTTAACTGTAATGCTAATGTCTCCAGACTTTGCTGTTGGAGCGCCATTCCACCAGACAGGAATAGTCTACATATGGATGGGAAGCAAAAAGGGAATATCAAGGGAGCCTAGTCAGGTAACGTCTGACATTCTGTGGTCATTTAAAAACTTTATTCAAAGTACTCTTCTGAAAACCTGTGTCAATGACTCCCTCTGCAGACCATTATGGGTAGGACGTTTGGTGAAAAATTCCGGACCTTCGGCTACTCCATCAGCGGAGGGATGGACGTGGATGATAACAGTTACCCTGATATCTTAGTTGGCTCTCTGGATGATCACATCGCCCTCCTCAGGTAGACACAATCAAAAACAAAGTTAAACAAGATATTTCAATGTTAGTTGGACCCCCTTATTGACATCATAGCATAACACACACTGCTGATGTATCGGCTGCACATTCATGATGTAAATCCTGAATGTGCAGGATTTACAGTAATTTAAAGTAATTAAAAAAAATTATAATTCTTTTAAAGATGGAGTAGTTTACCACTCAAAGACTAGCTTATCAGGAAATAATCTGAAACCTCTACTAAAAAAACTTCACACTTTACTGATTCCCAAACAAAATCAAAACAATCACAGCTGTTCCACCACAACACAGAGGTGCTCTTTGGGCAATTTTATTGTGATCTCGGGATCATTTGAGTGCAGCGAAGTCTTTGTTGAGCTTTCTGACGTAGTGTCATAGTAAGTTATTCTGCTGGAAGGTTGTGGGCTGATCACTACCATGTGATTGTCTATTATTTGTATTAACAAGAAGTTGAACAAATGTACCTAACAAAGTGGCCAGTGACTGTATATATAATATTTAGCGATTTTCTACAGTGACATTTGTCTCATAAGTTACGACAAACTATTTTTATGACATCTATTATTTTTCAGTATTCATGGAGTTATTTCTCATATTATTATTATTATTATTATTATTATTATTATTATTATTATTATTATTATTATTATTATTATCATAATGATTAATTTATTTGTTTTGTTCTGTTTTGTTTTTTAAATAAGAGCTCGACCGGTTGTGCACTTAACCCAAGACTTCACTGTCGAGCCTAAGATTGTGGACGATAAAATGTGCTCTGGAGATAAACCATGGTGAGATGTCTCCTAAATTTATGTCGTTCTGAAACTGGCTTATTGAGTGTTTTTTCAGGTCTCAGTTCTTCTTCTCTTTCTCTTTGTGCTTCACAGCATTACAGCTACTCTGTGCATGTCTTTCACTCTAAGCACCGGAAATACAAATTTCAAGAGACCTGTCAGTAAGTTTTTCCGTGTTCAATTTTCTTTTTCAAATGAACAGCGTTTCCAACTTACAAACAAGTGCATCACCATGGAAATTCTTTGTATTGTAAGAAAAAAAAACTTTATTTACTGCATGAGCTTGCTTTAATCTTTTCTGTTTGTTTTCACTCTGTAAAGTGGTGACGTATATAGTAGAGGCCGACAGGGAGAGAAGAGGAAGCTCTCGTGTTCGTTTTCAGAATGACATCAACACTTACACTGGCAACCTGACCATGACAGCTTCCAAAACTGCGTGTGAAACTCTCAAGCTGTTTGTAGTCGTAAGTGCACAACGCAACTATTGCAGATGTTGTATTGACTGAGCCGTGCATTTTGTGTTTTTGCAAATGATCATCTTGCTGAGTGACTGGAGAGAACAAATAAACTGCAGCTACCTGATAGTCCTGTGCTTATTGAGACAAGCAAAAAGAAACTCTTTAATTAATTCACAGGAACCTGTGAGGGACAAACTGGAACCAGTGGTCTTTTTCCTGAACTTCTCATTATACGAACCAATACCTAGAGCCAGACGATCCCCACAGAACCTCGACTTCTTCCCAATTTTGAGCCCAGAGCAGAAATCCAGCCGAAGAACTGAGGTATGGAGTCTTGCATGCACTTCATTTACAGGTTTCCCTTTCAGTAACTTGGAGATGGTAAAGAAATGGTACAGTCCAGTGTCCCCTTGTAAGATTTGATATGATGTTGCTTATTCTATTTCCTGCAGATTCACTTTCAAAAGGCGTGTGGCTCAGACAACAAATGTACCAGTAACCTGCAACTAACAGCAAAGTTTGTTGAAGAAAATGAAGAAAAGCCTTATCCCAGGTAAATTTATATAGTGAGCAACCAAGCATCCTTTGAGTCATTCATGTATAGACACAAAGCTGACTTTTAAAGGTTAAAATACACTAGTTAGCTTGCTCAGTTAGGTTAGAAGATTGTTGCAGTGCTCATGTATATATATAATGCATATGAAGCTACCACCAGTACCAGCTTACCATTAGCTTAGCACATAGAAAACAAAGTGAAGTGTGAAATGTGTGAACTTGTGAGGGTTCCCCCTTGCTTATGGACTCCCATTGGAAAGGTCCATTTTAGCACTTTAGCCATCGTTAGCCATTTTGTTCTTTGTTATGTCATGTCATGAATGTGTTAGTTAAGCAAAATAATCATTAAATAACAAAGCTAATACATGTTGTCCCTCTACAGTCTGGGCAAAGTTCAAGTGCTCCAGTTCAACAGCTCCATAAAGAAAATAGGGCTCGCGGTAAACGTTACCAACTATCAATCTGAAGGGAAGCTAGCTGAAGACGCCCACAGAGTCCTGCTCAATGTCACTATCCCTGATGTGCTGAAATATGCCAGTGTCAGTTCTTTGGTAGGTCCACTGGAGGGCAGAAGATGCCCATTTTTATTTAAATGTCCTTTCTTTTTTAATGCTACTCTTCTTACAAGATGCACACTGTATTGGTTTGGTTTGGTCATGTTTAGCCACATCTCTGGTCATGTCAGTTCCTTAAAAATTAAAACTAATTCTGTTTATTTCTTCTGTGTTTAGAATAACAAAGTTGAGTGCACTCTTCTTGATACAGTCATTTGTGAGGTGGGGAACCCAATTAGCAAAAACGAAAAGGTAGGTTTGAACAGGTGACAATTATTTTTATATTTTTCTACTGGACAGTTGGGTTTGCAACAGTTCTCATGTGCTTGCATTGCTTTATTAATAGGTGTCTTTCCTGCTCAAGTTTGAGACATCAGGAATCACCCTACACACACGAAAGATTGAGTGTCAGCTGCTGTTGTCAACGTAAGGGCTTTATAATGTTGGTTGCACATTGTATTTTGTTCCTGCTTAATACTAAACAGCGAAAACAAGTCAATATAATACTGTTGTGTATAATAATTAAGTTCATTTTCTGCTTTTTGCATTTTTTTAATGAAGTTTAAATTTTTAAGCTGTTTTAAGATAATGCACACTGTTGTAATTTCTCCAGTCTTAGTGAGCAGAGTGACCTAACGCCTGTTCCTATGGCCTTGCTGATTGAAAACACCATTGAGCCAGTCTTCAGCTTGTAAGTCCCAATCGCAAATGTTTCATGACATACTGTACATTCAGGGTTCTCAGTAACAGTGAGAAATAGTAGAAAAGTAATTCAGGTATTTAGCACATAAACCACCTGATTACTGAGAGTAATCACAGGCATCATGGGAAGTATATGCATTGCATTTACTATATTTCTTATACATGTGTTAGGTTAGGCATGTCTCCCGTGCCCCTAGAGGACTTTTAGGTTTTTTTATGTGGTTTTTTGGGGGAGGGTTCTTTCCTTCCTTCCATCAACCATCTTCCTAAATCGGTACTCGGTCATCAAAAAATCTGAGAACCCCTGTTGTACATAAAGAGTAGGTAAATAAAATGGTCAGTGCATCATATTACCCTCCTTACAGTTTGTAAAACATATCTGTCTTTTAGCTTATCCAGTGAAAAGACACAGGTGGAAACAGTAAAGTTTGGTGGGACAGTGATGGGCGAGTCAGCCATGGTCAACACAAGTGACGTGGGCAGTCTGGTGGAGTTCACCTTTACTGTGAGTCATCTTCACCACTCAGAGATTGTACATTGTATCTATTATGTGTTTTACTCACCCACATTTCCATCATCCCCACCCTTTCTTTGAAGCCAGCACTTCAGAAGTTTAATATTGCGTCGGCTGTGGATTGTTGTGTCAGCCATGGTTTGTGGTTTAAGTGTGAGCAGGGGTGGATACTGTTTAGGAGTTACAGTCACCATGTTGTTATTTCATACCATCTGATGTATTTCACTTCTATTTTTAATGTTTCTGACTGCTTCCACCTCTAGATGAACACAATGGGACAATCGCTGCAAGACATAGCAACCCTGGCTGTGGAGTTTGAGTGGCCCTGTGAGGTAGCAAACGGCAAGTGGCTGCTGTACCTGACGAAGATTGTTGTTCAGGGGGATTCTGAAACGGAGTGTAAACCTCCTGGAAATGTGGTCAACATGCTTAACCTAACTGTAAGGTTCTTTTTAACACTTTTTGAAACGTGTGATATCTGTGAAGATGACCCAGAGTAAGACCAAAAACAAAAACTTAACAGCAACAAAAAATACACAAATCAAACTTTTAAGACATTCAAAAACTTGAGCGTCACATAAAAACGAGTCAACATCTGTGCTAGCCTCTCTGTGAAGCCATACAGAGAGGCTAGCTGTACCTTCAATCCAGTTCAGTCTGATGCAACCTTATTTATAAAACACATTAAAAAACTGACCCAAAATATTAATTTCACACAGTAAGAACATAATTAAAATATATACGTTTTACATACAAATAAACACTTCTATAACTCTCAAAATCACTAAGTGATCTGACGATGGATAAAGCTGTATATTTATGGATATATGTTTATCCAGTTTAAAATCACAGTTCACTTGAACTCCAAAGTTGATTACAGTGGGCGTAATATAAGGTTCCACAGAGCCCAATTTTGAGGCAATGCCAGCATCACTGGGTTTAAGTATCACAACCTCAGTTTTACTGTCATTGAATATTTAAAAATGTAGAGCCATCAGGGGTTTGATGTCCCTGAAACACTCTGTGTTTTTTGGTTTTTTTTAATTCTTTATTTCTAAAATATTAATTCATGAAGGTGATTACAGGCATTAATCAACATAATTTACAAGGGAAAAACAAAGCAAAACGAAAGAGAAAGAAAAAAGAGAAAAGGAAAAAAAAAGAAAGAAAGAAAAAAGAAAAAAAGAAAAAACAGTCAGGAGTGACCAGTTAGCTAGGTTGGTGGTTTCAAGCTTTGAAAAGAAGATTCGGTTTATGGGTATTGGCATATAGAACCCACTTATCCCAACACAAGTGGAACCAACCCACCCTGTCATTGACATGAGCTGTTACCTCCTCCATCCTATAAATCTCTAGCGAAATTTCCCTATCTCTAGCGAAAAGTTATACTTTTCTTACTTGCAACAAGTAAAGCTCTTAACAGACATGTATCATTTTTAGACCAGTTCTGCGGTATACAACCAAAAACGATTGTCTTCATGTCCAAAGGGAGTGTACAGTCAAAAATGCCTTGTAATGTACCATGAATGTCCTTCCAGTGAGTCCGTAGCACAGGACAGTCCCACATAATATGGGTGTGATGTGCTCGTTGGTGTCCACAGTTTCTCCAACACACAGGAGGATTCCCATCATAATGAGCCTTTTGACACGGAGTAATAAAAAACCTTATCATAGACTTCCATCCAAATTCCCTCCAGCTGTTGGAGGAAGTACTCCTCCATTGCCGTTCCCGCATCTGAGTCCATTCATCCCTTGAAATACACATCCCTCCCTCCTTTTCCCATAACATCTTCATATAATCAGTTGAGTGGGGAAGCTTATTTATAAGAAAATTATACAAAAAAGAAATGAGTCTTGTATCGACATCCCCACTGTACGCCTGTCTAAACAAAGTTACCAGTTCCACATTAGTGTTTGACATCACACCGATTGTTGTCTTTATGTAATGTCTTATTTGCAGGTATCGATAAAAATCCTGTTTTTCTAGATTGTATTTCTGTTTCAGTGTGTCAAAACTAATAAAGTTCCCATCCTTAATCAAACTATCGAATGTAGATAACCCTTTAGCAGACCAACTTTTAAAACGTGAGTCCAATTTATTCGGGACAAAGTCAGAGTCATATGCATACCATTTAAAGCCAAATCCTGTTCCAGTTTAAATTCTTTCACGACTTTTCTCCATATATTAAGTGTACACGACACCCAGGGGTTGCAAACCTTGTCAATACCTTCTCGAATGTTCGAATCCATCAAGACAGCTTGTATTGGAGAGGAAAACATGCTCTCCTCAATAGTCTTCCAATGTGCTTGGTAGCTTGTATCACACCAATTGACCACAGTCTTCAGCTGAGCAGCCCGGAAATAATTTTTTAGTGACGGCAACCCCCATCCTCCTGTTTTAAAACAAACCCTCGGCCGCTCCGCTCCCCCCCCCCCCCCCCCCATATAAACCGCGATATTATTTTATCCCATTCATTGAAACGGCTTGAATCAATAGGTATTGGTAGTGTTTGGAATAAATATAATAATCTTGGCAAAATATTCATTTTGATAGATTCAATTCGTGAGTGTAGAGAAAGAAAGGGGATCATGTTCCATCGTCTAATATCACCCACTATTCTCCTTTGTAGGGAACCAAAATTCTCCTCAAATAGTTTAGTTAAATCCTTGGGAATAACAACTCCTAAATATTTCAATGATTGTGCTTGCCAACTCATTGGATATTGAATAACCAAGTGAGCCGGAGAGCAATAGTTATAACTGAGAATTTGAGTTTGACACTTCACGGGGTGAACAAATTAGTTATGAGAGAGAGCTACTCGTTAGACTGCCATGCGTTGGGATGATGTTACCGGACACACTCTGTGTTTTTTAAAGACCTTTTTAGGGTAGGTAAATTTGATGATCATCAATATAAAAGTGTAAAGAACTGCCATGTCTTTTAAAAATGGATCCTAGGGGTAAATTGTAAAGGTAAAAAACAAGCCTGGCCCCAGAATTGAACCTTGGGGAACTCCACATGCCACGGTGTACCTCGTTGAAACATGTCATGAGTTAAGTAAGTTGAGGGATTTTAATCAAAGAGTTAATTTCACTAAGCGTCTGTGACAGTTGTTAAAAATATTATCTGCTTGGTTTTTTTCAGCTTTTACAGGTCTTTGTTAACAACGTGAAGTTTTCCTTAAGAATATCAAAAAACAGTTGTACTTTACCTTTTGCTATTGATGTGCTGTTTTCCTGTGGTCTCATCTGACACTGCGAACGTTTTCATTCAGCCATTGTTTAGGTTTCAGTTTAGAACAGAAGTGACAGTGTCAAGAATAGTTTGACCAACGACTGCGGTATTTAAACAAGGAGGACTCCATAGTCTCTTTGACAGTGTCAAAAGACGCAGAGAATTAAACAGCAGTTTAAAGTTAAATATATGACATATACTCTGAGCTAAATTCCATCAGCATCCAAATAAGCCAAAGTGCGTATGTTTAATTCAGTTACCATCTTTATTTAGCACATTAGCATGCTAGCTTTTACTCATTAGCACTAAACAGAAAGTACAGCCAAGGCTTATCATTACTTTTTTAAACAAACATTAGGTACTGAACCATAAACTGTGAGATATATTTTAAACCCATGAACCTTACCTCTAAATACAATTTCTCAAATATCAACCTTTGAGAAATTCATTAGCATGAATTCATTAAGCTAGGTGGGTCATCGACTTGTTACGTGTGTTGCTCAAGCCGATGTCAGCATGAACTCAAGTCAGCACAGTGTGAATAAATGTCAATTTTAGAAAAGTGGTGTGAAAATGGTCTTAATGCCAAACCACTGTTCAGAAATACATTTTGGAAAAAAACATCTGTCGCCACACACAGACCTCACAAAGCCCCAAAATAGAAAGCCATAGTGCATGCAGCCTATATATAGACAGCTGAAATGACAATGCTATTCTGAGAAAAATGTAGTAATGTCTTTATCAAACCAGTAATTAACCCTCTGATGTAATGTCTCTGTCTCCTCTGTTTCCTCTTTTTTTTCTTCCCTTTTCTTTCTTCTTTTTTTTCTCCCATCTTGCAGTTGTCAGAGAGAAGACCTAAGCGTACTAAGCGACAGATTAGAGTTGAAGGTGAGAATGACGTGACCCATTCAAATATTATTGAGCCACAGGCAGCAGTCACACTGTCTTCTACTCCCAAAAAGAGTTACCTGTTGGTAAGTCCTAGCTTTATATTCCCTTAACATAATCATGCGTATATGTGTGACATTTGTATGTGAGGAGTCTTGTGTACAGAATTTAATATCTTTCAAAATAAGTGGACTGACAACCTCACACTGTGGCAAATACCAACGTCAGTAGGATTAACATTTAATATACAAATTGAGTCATCCATTGTAGATAGTAGGATTTTTCTTTTTAAATCTAGTCTTAACTGTCAGTATCTGTTCACTCTCTAATAGTTTCTTTCTTATGGCCTGTTAAAGGATTGCTCCAAGGGGACAGCAAAGTGTGTGACGTTTACCTGCCCGCTGCTCAATGTTTCGAATTCAGCCACGATTTATGTCCGATCCCGGTTGTGGAATAGTACAATGTTAGAGGTGAGCTCCCCAGCTAATATATATTGTAGATTCATGGTAATTTTTTAATTATATATCAAGTGTGCTGTTAGATCTGGTAGGCCAAAAACTCACTTGGCAAGGTGCTGTGTAAGCTTCTTCACACTTTAACACGTTGTCTTCTATTCATGCTGTGTCTCACTTGATCACTGTGATATCTGCTGTCTGTCTCTGGCATGTCCGTGCCTCAGGATTTCCATGTGTGCAAATAGAAGGGCAGGGAGGTGCTTCCTACCCACTGCATGCTTTCCTTGTACACATGTGAAAGGAGTTTATTCTAGAAAAGAGCTATATGACCAAATATAAATAAGTGCAAATTGAAATAGCAATCCTATTTTACTGTTTATGCCCTGACATTTGGGAAAATGTTCTGATGTTGTGTCTGTGTGTGCCTACAGGACTATTCTGATGCATTTGTAGTTGAAGTTAAAGGCCAAGCCACACTGAAGCTTATTAATGATCAATCAAACATCAAGATGAAGAGTCAGACGGCCTTGGTATGTGATGATGATGGCAGGAATGAAAATGATGCTTATGATATGATAATATATTACATTCTTCACTTTTCTTGTAGTTCAAAGTACAAATAGAACCAGAGGAAAGGGTGGAGACGCCCTATGAGCTTCCCCTGTGGATCATCATCTCTGCAGCTGTAGCAGGAATTGTACTGCTAGGAATCATCATTCTTATACTATGGAAGGTGAGATTGTTTTATTGAGCTTTAACCTCTGTTTTGACACCTTAGTCTAACCCCAGAATTCATGCGCCTTCCTCCAGTGTGGCTTCTTCCAGAGAGCCAGCAGGAGGGAGATGTATGAGGCCAAGGCCCAGAAGGCTGAGATGAAGATCCAGCCCTCTGAGACAGAGAGGCTAACTGAGGACTACTGAGGCCCCATGTCTCCCAACAGCATACACCATTGGGGCTTTTGGGTAAAAACACCCCTTTGAAAGGATTTTTCTGTAGATGCTGTCAGTGACAGCACCGAGTTTGGGATGTGATTCAACTAACCACTTCGACTGCTTTCCTTGCAGGCTAACACTGCACTGTTGATCTCTGTATGGCTAACTTTTTTTCACTGCTTCTTTTCCATCTTGGGGAGGATTCACATATACATATATACACTGCCTGGCTTTCCTTGCGCTGCTTTTGCTTTGATGTTATAATAATAAAAATAATAATGTTATTAAGAGAGATGGAAGGTGCTTGCACAGCTTTTTGTTTGGCTTGAAACTGGTGACGTTTATGCTTGCTATAAATAATCACCATGTAGCATATGAACAAAGAGAGCTAACAGACAGCTAGCTTGTTTAAATGCTCATTCAAGCTCTGTTAGCTCGCCTTGGGACTGATTGGTTGATGCCACATCGATGATCGCACCAGCAACTCTTAGTGCATTCCAGATTAAGTTGGAAGATGGAATTTCAGAGTTCCCAGTTAGAATTTTCATCTGGAACACACCAAAGCAGCCAACCCTAACTTGACAAGATGGTGGCAGTGAAGAAAAAACAGTAGCAAAAATGTAAAACATTTGATCTCTGCTGCCACTGTTTTGTATTTATGACTGGTTAAATAAATGAATGAATGGCTCTACCTTGCTAAGAAGCAGAACAAAAACATTTTTTTATGTGCTTTTCCAACTTTACAACTGGAATGCAGTCACCTTGAAAGTGACATCACTCCCAAGTTGTGTGTGAATGTGAATCCTCCCTTAATCAGCAGGGTAGTGCGTATTTCTGTCTCTGTCAGCGTGAATCTACTCAGCTTCTAAATCCTAAATCTTCTTCTTAAGCCATTAAAAAACTCAGCTCTCAAACTTTTTAATGTCACCTTCTTCCTTTCTTTTTTTTTTCCTGCTAGCTTGGCTTCTTCAAGCGAGCCATCTACTACAGAATAATGCCAAAGCACCAGGGAGTGAAAATTCGCAGGGCTGAGCGTTATCAGTTCAATCTGGGGTTTCAGCCCGAGGAGCCACAGAAAAAGTATTGGATCACAAGTTGGACAGAGATGCAGCATTACTACTACTGAGGCCTTTGTTTTAAACCCTGAACTGCTCAGTGTCAAGAGGCCAAAAAACCCTGGGCTAGACTGAGCCACGTGGACCAACATGGACCAACTGTGGATAGTGCATTCATTTTTTTTAATGGTTTTATTTTTTATAGACTCTTTTTTTGTGCAATACACTGAACATTTTGTTCCAGAGATTGTAACTTGTTAAGCGCTTGTGAATGCGCATGTACTTTGTACATTAGAAGCTGTGTCGCATACAAAAGTAGCTGGTTTTGATTGTGTTGTAGGAGCTAATGTACTGAATTTTTTTTCTGTATGTGTATTTTTTATATCTTTTTTTTCCCTAAAATTTCTGAGAAATGTTGCTGGTCATTTGTTGTGCTGTTTCACACCGTGCCTATTTCCATATCTAATCTGAGTGTATATATCTAATCTGTGATTGTAAATGTCCTTTCTGCTTCTATCACTTTGTGGTCAGGAGTCAGTGACTCTGTTAGGGATTTAAATCAAGATAAGTTGATTTGTAGATCATTTTCAACCCCTACACTTAGAACATAATGACCAGCAGCCGCTCTCTTATAAGTGAATGTTCACATCAAATGTACCCTGACTTTGCGTTGGAATGGTTTTGGCGCTAGCCTCAAATGCAGAACGTGACATTATATATTGTTCAGGTTATGTACTTGCATTGTTTGCCTGGTTTCAGGGAAACAGGATTTGTACTTATAGGTGAGTAATACTTGTAATACTTTAAACAGCCCCAGCGGATGCACTGTAATTTCCTGCATTGAATTCCACAGCAGTGAACGCCGAAAGCAGGTTTGTAACAAGTTGAAAAGCAATAGCTTCATGTCTGTGTGTTGATTTAGTCAGGGAGTAAACTTGACTATTATTTATTACATCATCTTAGGCTAATACATTAACATACATATCTAAAGAATGTCATACAGGGAGTCACAACACTGGATTAGTTTAGTAGGATGATGTCTATGTGGAGACTTTACGATCCAGCATACATAGGTACGTATAAATTGTATATAGTAACAAGTTGGGTTAAATTGACTGTTTTAATGAATTTCTTTTCTCACTCATTGAGCTTTGTATTTTTAAAAGACAGTAAGCCTTCTCTTGGATTGTTTCTAGGCCTCTGTGGCCCCCGTTAAGGTAAACCTGTAAGACCAATGATAGACTGCTGTTATAAGCCTGTTATTAAACAGTCTCTGATGGGACTAAGTGTTGCTTTACTGCTCCAGTCTGTGTTACCTGAGAGCCTGCAGGTACTGTATTCTGTTGTGCAACTGTAGCCACTAAAGAGGTTGTATTGACTCTGTGAGTAAAGAGGGAAGGGCTGAAAACAGTGCACAAGCTCTTATTTTTTTTCATCGTGTGGTGTTGCCTTTTTTATGTTACTGTGCATTTTTTTATTGTAATGAAATTGTTTTTAATAACTTTTGTAATTCATTCATGTCACGTCTCCAGAGGCAGAATAAATATTTAATGTCTTTATTGTAGAAATGCTGAGGATTCAACTTATTAGAAAAAAAATCAAATATTCAGAAACACTTACACAATGAATGACTTTACAAATTTTCATTTTAAAACTCTTCCTTCTTTAACATCAAAGCTTACAAATAAATTACAAAAAAAAATTGCATGTGTTCTTTTGCATAGGCAAGTAAGGAATTTTGTGTTTTTGTGTATACAATAAATATGAAAAACTTGGTAGGCAGACAAAACATGAGGAGCAAATTTGTTCAGATGTTGTGCAGTACACAAAAAACACTGATGTTCACATTGAGGTTGGTATTGTGCCAGCTACAGTAAGTCAGGCTTCACTCTCGTCGTTCAGTCTTCAAACACGGCTAATCTTTTTGCTTCAGCTCCATAGTAGACAAGGACTTTTCAGGCTTTCTTGCCTTCCTGTACATGTAGGCCATAAGGATGGTGACCACCAATAGCAGCACGCCGAGGGCCAACAGGATCCACTGGCCGGCTATGGCAGCCGACCTGTTCACATTTAAACCCAGGAAATCCACTGTTTTAGCTTCACCTGTCGGAGATTCACCTGTTGGGGATACAAACATGTTTAAATGGTTGTTTTTCACTAAACAATTAAAACATAAAGGGTACGTGTGCAGTCATTTTCAAATGGCTTCTTGTTGTGCTTATTTTGGAAAGCTATGGGGAAGATACGTTTCCATCTACAGAGATCAGTAAAAGCTGCTTAAACAAGAGGCCCAGCTGTAGCTAGGTATTTACAAGAGCTATTCCTCTTCATACCAAGAGGTGGCGCAGGCTGATATGTCTTAATTAGAAAACTGCTGTTCTGTGAGTAACAATGCACATGTGTAACAACATTTCTGTGTCGGTACTAGTTTCAGATAATAATAATGAAAAATAATAATGAAATTAATACTTTTAAAAAGCATTAAAAATCATTTCCATACTAATTCATTTAGTTTTGCATCTAGTTATTGGTTTCATAATTTAATCTCTCCAATAAGAGATGTGTTCACTTTTCTACACTATCCCTACCAGGGCCTTTCTTTCACTTTCTTGGTAATGTTTTTATCAATTCAGTCAGAGCTTGTGCATTGTAAAACAAAATGATTAGGAGATTCATTTCAGCTGCAGCAGAGGAGAAACACACACACAAAGAAGTCCCATGTGTGTTTCTTTTTTTTTTTCAGAGTAGGTGTTCAGAAACTTTTGGCCTTGACTATGGAAAACTTATTAGCAAAGTTTTGATGAGTGAATACATGTATGTGTTTCTGTTAACATACTAAAAGGCTTCCAGTCGTAATCTGGCCATCCGCGAACATCATTGTTCTTGCTGTTCTCCTTCTCAAGCCATTCAATGAGAGGCTGGAAGTACTCCATGAGTGGCTGGGCACTCATTTTGGACTCGCCAGTGATCATAGCCATAGCCTCAGGCCAGGGCTTGCTGAAGCCCAGCTTCATTACATCACTGAAAACAGCAATAGAAAGGTTAGAGAGAAGGTCAGAGAAGACTAGGATAACTAATAAGGATGTCTCGGATAAACAATTAAACTGCCAGTGCTGAAAACAAAAAAATAGCATACATATGAGCATCTCCACTTGCGTGTGTGTAAGTGTGCGTACTAACCCTAAGAGCTTTCCAGCTTCTTTGGATTGGTAGATGTCACAGGTGTATAAAGGTCCATTATGCTTGGCAGCATTACACAGAGCTTTGTGGAACTGAAACTGGATGATGAAGCTGACAAAATACCTGATTGAAGATGATAAAAAAAAGTAGGGTCAGCACTATGCTCAGTGTACAGTTGTGCTACTGCACAATAGTAAGATCGTGTTGTGTTCCACAGCATATTTATCTTATCGATGATGATGAGGTGGTGAGTATTGAATCATTTATCACTTATCAGTGATAAAATATCACATGTGTTTGTTCTTGAGAATCAGAAAGCCTTACCTGACGTAGGGAACGTTAGCTGGGATGTGGAACTTTGCACCTGGGTCAAAGTCCTCCTCAGTGCGTGTTATAGGTGGGCACAATCCCTGGTACTTCAATCTGCAATGCAAAGAAAAGAGGCATGCATGCTTGTTATAATTCCTTAGTGAACCATCATCTATGAATGCAATAAATGCATTTTCTGTGATATAAACTTTACCTGAGGTTCCACCATTCTTTATTGTACTCGGTGTGTGGGATGCGTCCATCAAACACCTTCCACCTCCATTGGTCCATCAGGTAGCCGAAAGGTAGGAAGGCAATCTTGTCAAGTGCAATGCTCATCAGGAAGTTGATGTCACTCTCTAAATGAGGTGTTTATAAATGCCAAAATCATATGCTGTAATACAGCAACATGCATTCGAAGATTTTGCTTTTGTTGCAAACATCACTCACCATAGTTGTTCTCAACCTTGTCCAGGAGGCCGATGCTCTGCAGATGTTTGGGTGTCGACACAGACAAGGCAAGTACATCTCCAATGGCCTCGTGAAAGCCGGGGTTGGCTCCGTCACGGAAGGACACGGGCTGGTCTTTGTACTGCAGGAAATACTGAATGTGGCCCATCTCGTGGTGCACGGTGATCAGGTCATCCATTGTGACAACAGTGCACTGCTTGATCCTGGAGAAGCAAACAAAGAAATTATTAGAGCAAATTATGAAAATGTTTCAAAGACAAACTCATGACTCCACCTCACACAAATAATACTAATAACAGACATAGTAAACATATATAGTTGACATGTTCTACTAAAACAATATCCAAAGTAATACAAAAATACCCTTTTACTTAGCCATGCCTATCTTTGCCTTCTCAGAGCCAATAGTTTTTCTTTGAGGTCAAACTGGAAAGAGACATATGATATAATCTCCAACAGTTTGGAAATTATATTAGAAATGAGCAAAGGTTGGAGAAGATTTGAGGTGGATGCCACAGTGGAGCAGCATGTTAGGGCAGCTGCTGATTCTAAACCAACCGTATTAGTGAAGCAAATGAGGCTCTTACATTAGCTGAACATGCGTGAAAAGAAGAAGACTATAAAAGTTTTTCGTACATGCCATCCCATTTCATTACCAGGCTTCTTCGGGGAGTGCCTTTGTTAAGTATCATATAAAGATTCTGAGATTTGACTGATATTCTGTAAGATTTTGGTAAGGCTTCCAGGCTGCTACGTGTCTCTTGATTCTACCTTGAAGGGAAAAAAAGTTAGGCTCAACCTGAAGTCTTTTCGGTTATAGAAGTCCCACGCAGAGGCGTGGCACACCACCTGGCGTCCATCAGACGGCTTCTCCAGCATAGATTTGCTCCAGAATTCCGGCGGCATTGGCTCCAAACCAAGTGAGGTGAAAAATTTGTCAGATTCCTGAAACATTCTGATGGCATCCCATCCCTGAGTGAGAGAAATGAGAAAGACTGTAAGAAAAGATGCTTGCATATGTTTTCTGCATGCTTCCTTGGATTTGGAAGTGTGCAGTAATGGCTTTAAAGCAACGGCTGGTTCATGCATCGATTCACCTGCTGCACCATGGCTGGGGTGGCGTCAACCTGTGTAGCGTCTGGGTAGGGTATGACCAAATCCATTATGCCAGACCACGTCTGTGCCCACATGTTGCCTGAAAAAGAGAAAAAACAGTACTCATGTTCCATATTTTTAGTCTTAAGAAGTCAGGTAGAAGGTCATCGGCTGTGCCAGTGTTTAACCAAGTGGGATTTAGGACTGTGAGTCGCTCCAATCCCTGACCATGTGGAACTGTCACACACAATCTCACGCTTGATGCCCCTGAAAGCAAATTAAATCTTGGCAAAATCCAAACGCTTCTACAGTCAACGACAGAATATGAAGGGGCTACTCTCAGACATAAAAGGAGAGTTTTGTCTATAGAGTTAGAATACTTGGGATTCCAAAGTGAAACGCTGGCTGAAAAGTGGTTCTGTCCTGTGACCTTGCTATCATCAAAAAAACTAAATATCTGAAGTCCATATAGAGCCTCGAGTGCAGTCAAATCGCATTACTTACCAAGTAAATGAGCAGGAATAGGCCCCTTTAGGTTGATATAGTTGGAGCCATACTTATTATATAGACCCCTTCGAACATAAGCATGCAAGTTTAGATAGAGTGGCTCCAGCTCCTTCCACAGAGTCTCCAGATCTTCTTCAAAGGTAGGCATTTCATACAGGGAACGCCAGAAAGCTCCATTATCAGAGTGACCTACAGAAAATGCCAGAGAGAAATATCTTAATAGTAATCAGAGGAATACTTTAAACATCATCATGTAAAGTGTTTTGATTTGGAGAAGTGATTTATTTCATATTACTGGGGTGTCAGAAAAAGGCTGCTGTTTATTTGAGAGTAAAACATTCACCTAGCATGTCCAACAATTTTTAGTAAATAATTAACAGTATATATAGTTCAAATCTGCTGACTGTAGAGCAGATATCATTTTATTAAGTCTTCATTTCCTAAACACTGACAAGTAATGTGTAATCATAAACTATATACCATAAAGTGTGTTTTTATTGTTATATAACGTCAGCCGCCTGGTGTGATAATACATCCTGCTGTGTCACTGCAAAATGGAAAAATCTCTTTGATAAAATACCTGACAGGACAATTTTTTAAAAGACAAATTGTTTAAAATTTTCAGGCTCTTTTAGGTAAAGAAAAAGGAAAACCTAGGGTGTGATGAAGCTTGGGACTCTGGCTGAGGATAAGTGCTGTGGAGCAAATGATTTAACTCCTGGTCTAAAATGTGAATCTGTGTGCGACAGTTTAACTGCAAATCCTTATATGTCCTCATTGTTTAGATATACCATCAGCCAAATACCCTTTGTGTACACACAGCTCTGTCACTTTGGAGATACTGTATATGTACACACACACTTTGTTAGACACACTTGTTCAGCTGCTCATTAATGCAAGTGCTTAATCACATCAGCCAGTCATATGCCAGCAGTTCATAAAGACATGATCAAGACGGCCTGTTTAAGTTTAAACTGAGCATCTAAATGAAGAAGAGAGGTGATATGAGTGAGTTTTCAATGTTGTAGTATTTATGAAACTGCTGACCTACTGGATATTTCCCACACAACCATCTCTGAGTTTTATAGAGAATAAAAGCAGCAGTTCTCTGGGTGAAATGCCTCTCTGAGGAATGTTTCCAGCACTTTGTTGAATCTCTGCCAAGGAGTGCAAAAGGGGGTTGAACTCAGAACCTAACAAAGTATCTGGTGAGTATAAATATGATGGACTGACTAAAACAGTTCCTTGACTCCACTTATTTATACTAACCACACTTTGACTGCCATGCATCTGAAAAAAATCTGTTCTATAACTGCCGTCTCCATCAAGGCCAAACTTTTGAAAGTTTTCCAGCAGGACAGATTAATGAAGAATCTCACAGTAGGTGTAAAATTACATTTAAATGTCATACCATTTAGTGTGGCAGCTTTGTTGGCCAGTTCAACATATCTCTTATAATCCTGACGGAGTACTTTGCCAGCAGCATCTCGCCATCCTTTCCAGGCAAATAGCAGCTCATCGTAATCCCTGGACTCTGCCATGATCTTCTGGAGATCTGAAACAGATTTTAAAATATTTCATCATGCAAACTTTGCTCACTGTATACTCTCTAAGGCAGTGTGATGATAATTGCACTATTTAGCCTTATCACGTGTATCAGCTACCAAAAGCCATTATTTATCTGGAAGTCAATCTGCAGCATTTTTTCCATAGTCATACCTGGATCCAGAGGGAGGCATTCATTATTCTCTCTGCAGACCTCAGCCACGCTGTACTTGGTCTCCATGTTGGACAGGAGCGTATTGTACTAAAAAGGTAAAAAAAAAAAAAAAAAAAACTACTTTTGATCCAAGTGAAATTATTAACAGGTTGTGACATTTATTAAATGTATCTGACAGATTTCTACAGCTGCTCTGTAGCCAAGACCTCATCAGATAAATGCATTTCTTTTAGTATAGAGTAGGGTTATTTGCACCTTCCTAAAACAATGCCAACATATTCACATTGGTGTAAGTGGGGTCAAAACAAAGAGACATTCCTTTAAATATATTTCATGTATAGTCTCTGATTGCGGTAGCTTATATTCTCCCTCCCTTTTGCATGTCCATCGTTGTTGAGGAACACTTAGAGGTGTTTTAAACACCAAGCAAGCAGCTCTGAATACTCTCACACATTTCAGGAATTTAGGAACTTCCTTCACACCTCTTCCAGTTCTGCAGAGGGGAGCGCAGCCCTCTCGATGTCACTGAGTTTTTTAATGATGCGTTTGACCGAGCCATCTTGGAAGTCAGTGGTGTCGTATTGACGGGCCTGCAGTCCATACTTCAAGGTGTGTGCTGACATCTCCAGGTTCTTTTCAAGCTAAGGAAGAATAATGAATAGCATTTATTTTATATTAAACAATTTTCATTATATGCCAATGAAAGCAGGATGAATGGATGGATGGATGGATGGATGGATGGATGGATGGATCGACGGACCAACAAATGGATGGACAGATGGATGGATGGATGGATGGACAGACAGATCAAGAAATGGATGGACAGATGGATGGATGGATGGACCAGTGTATAGGTAATTAGAATCATGCACACATGCATTTATTAGTGACACATCAACTCAATCAGTTATTGATTCAATGACACAGTTTGATCGAGAAAATTCATTTTATTGATTCGGCAAAACTATGAGCAGAGCTGATGCTTGAGCATGGTTAAGGTAATCTCCTTTGAGCTGGTTGGTCAGTGGGCCTCACCATTGCCTGCTTATTGGCTTCATTGATGTCGGTGTTGTACTTCCAGGAGGCCTCAGTGTATGCATTCCATACCACCTCAGCTGTACTATTGTACTCTTCCAGAAGCTTCTGCGCATCAAGCTCATCTGTGTTCTTGTCTGTGTAAACAGGAAAAAAGAAAGTCAGTCAAAAATAAGTCACCGAACTAATGTTTCACATGTTTCTAATGCTGCAACTTGTGATGACATTTATAAGATGTAAATAATCTTTGTTGTGCTCAATCCGGTAACTTACCGATATCTTCTGGGTAGCCTTCAGGCATAGGTGGGACCCAGTTGAAGTCTGGCCATCCCAACGTCTCATTCACATTTTGCTTCTTCAACCACTCAATAATTGGCTCAAAGTACTTCATGAGTGAGCTGGCATTTAATTTATTAGTGCCTATAGCATCCTGGAGCACAACTGTCCAGCTTTCAGATGAGCCGGCCTGAAGGACTTTCCTGGAGGGATAAGAGTGAAATTGCATTGCATCTTTATTTTTTCCCCCATAAGCCATTAATTATAATCCTGGTATTTAACTTGAAGGTATAATCAGCTCACTTTAAAATGGCTCCCGCCTCTGCAGACCGGTAGATGTCACATGTGTGCAAGGGACCTGTGTGCTTGGCTGCTTCGCAAAGTTTTTCATGAAACTGGAACTGAAGGATGAAACTGACAAAATATCTGCAGGGGGGTGGGGGGGGAGAAAAGCTTTAACTTTTGCAAATGAAGGTCGTATACCAAACAAGGTAAAAGGAAAAAAAAAATTTAAAAAAATGAAGAAAAAAAATTAAATGACAGAAAATAATGACTATTCAGAGTATACAAATTATATAAATTATGTGTTTGAGGCCACATATATGAAAGCTCTGCAATCTTTTTCTGTTAAAGTAACTGATTCTGTGATTTTTATTTCCATCTCCTAAATGAAACCAGATGGAGTCAGAGGATTTTCTCATACCACCCCAGCTTCTGCTACATTTCCTGCTATTGTAGGCCCGTAGTATTGTTTTAAAACCGCAATAAAGTGTTCAGCTTGTCAGGCATTGTTGCATGTTCACTGCCTTTACTTCAGCCACAGAGTTGCCCTTCACACAATACCTATTATTAAGGCACTAATACAGTACTGTGCAAAGTCTGCACACATAGAAATGTAGTACACAAGGCAGAACATAGTTTGTGTGATTCGAACAATGAAAGTCAATATTTAATATGATCGTCTTTATTCTTCAACACAGCCTGAATTCTCTTAGAGAAACTTTCTTGTAATTTCTTTAAGAGGTCTTCAGGAATAGTTCTCCAAACTTCTTCTTGAGAGACATTCAAAGCTCCTTTTTGGATGTTGGCTGCCTTTTGTTCTGTTCTCTGTATAGATGATCCTACTCTGCTTCAATAATGTTCATGTCCGGACTCTGGGCCGATCCATGACTGATCTTGTACCATGTTGTGGTTTTTTCCTATCCCGGTACGCTTTTAATGTACTGGCAGTGTGTTTGGGATCACTGTCATGCTGAAAATGTAAGTCATTGCAAATCTATAACATAATATTACATGGTGGATTAAAGATTTCATAATTCCAATAATACTGACAAGATCTCCTTGTCAGACTGGCTGAAATCCAGCCCCAAACCATGACAGAGCCTCTATCGTGTTTTACAGATGGCTGTCCTGAAAATATCAATAATCCAATCGATCGTCTCCATCACAGGATGCTTACCTGATGTACGGCGTGTTCCCAGGGATGTGGTATTTTGCCCCAGCATCAAAGTGCTCCTCTGTACGCCTGGTGGGTGGGCAGATGCCTTGATATTTTGTCCTGTTAAAAGAAATAAGAGACAGGTTAATCCAGCCAGCCAATAAATCTGAGACCCCTGCTCTAACAATTACCAGTTTGTCCCATGTCAGTCATTGTAATTCTTTTCTCCTACTGGCAATCGTTTCCCTCCAAGATGAATAAAGCACTAACTTTCTTGAGTCTATGCTGGTTGCCTAGCACCCAAAGATGCCTTTTGTTACTCGACTATAGGCTTATCAAGAAAACCATTCTGTCCAAACATATTTCACAAGCAATTCTTTTAACTTGTACAACAGTTTCTATGCATAACCTCCTACCTGAGATACCACCAGTCAGCATTGTAACGCTCCTGAGGGGTCTTTCCACTAAAGACATCCCATCTCCAGAGGTCAATAAGGTAGCCAAAGGGAAGGAAGGCTATCTTCTCCAGAGCCATTTTTAACAGGTAGTTGGTGTCAGTTTCTAGAGAAACACAAAGCGTAGTTCAGTAAAACCAGACAAACAAACAAATAGGATAAGAAAGATATTGATATAAGAATTAATCTCAGTTGTCTGAGTGTCTAAAAATCTGGATTTTATTACACTTCTGGTATTAGAGTCTTGGGGATAAATTACACAGTGTTGCAGTGTTGCTTCTAAAAGATGCCCTTATACGGAAGCCTTCTTAGTTATGGTACTGAAGCCCACCAGAAGGGATGTTGGTGGTATGGAAAAGTTTTATTTCTGTGTTCATGCTATTACCGATGTCAGATGTCACAGATTCCAGAAGATTAATGGTTTCCAGATGCTTGGGCGTAGAAACCGAAAGGGACAAAACATCACCGATAGCCTCGTGAAAACCAGGGTTGGCTCCACTGCGAAAGCCCATAGGCTTGTCCTTGTACTGCAGGTAATACTGAATATGTCCCATCTCATGGTGTACAGTGAAGAGCTGTTCCATCGTGACTGTGGTGCACTGCTTAATTCTTAAATAGGGAATGCAATGTGAATAGAATTTTATGTTTTATTAGCAATGAAAAATATGGGAAGCACAACTAAAATTCATTTTACCTGAAGTCCTTGCGATTGTAAAAGTCCCAGGCAGACGCGTGGCACACCACCTCTCGACCCTGAGGCTTAACCAGCATGGATCCCTCCCAGAACTCCTCAGGCATCCTCTCCAAACCCAGAGAGGTGAAGAACTCCTCGGCCACACGAAACATGTGTGTGGCGTTATAGCCCTGTGAAGTGGAAACAATCAGACTAGTCGCAATTAACGCTGTTTGACAAAATTATTAGAATTGCAGTGAAAGCTTGATGGTCTGGAAGAACCAGAGAATGTTCTTTCCCCTCCTCCTTTAACCTAATCTAGTTCCATAAAAGCTTCCCGTCCTACTTACTTGTCTGCCCATTTCATCAGTCACATCAATGTTAGGTTTGTCAGGAAATGGGATCATCATATCATAAATGTTGTTCCAGGTCTGGGCCCACATATTTCCTGGGGGTGAGGAGGAAAACACACTTAAGCAACAGTTCTGACTTACTGTGTTGTGGACCACTCACAAGCACTGTAGGAAATGCCTGCTGCAGCATGTTTATGCACAGCAATGAGATAAGAGCATTATACTACTCCCATGGTGTGCCTGCATCCTAATTCTCTGAGCTTATGTTGGCCATGGCATATGTGTTTACTACAGAAAAAACAGTAAAAGTTAAAAAAAAAAAAAGTAAAAAAATTACTGTTTATGTTAAAGACATTAATGTTAAAAATAAATACATCGTAATAAATTACAAATTAAAGACCAGCCTGCCCTTTCTCATTTTTTGCTATATTGTTTTGGCTGACCAACTCCTAAGTAATGCATGCATGTACATGTAGCTCATATTGGATGGATACTGCATGCATTTTACCTAGCAAGTGAGCAGGGATAGGTCCTTTAAGGTTGATGTATTTGGGGCCATACTGGTTGTAGAGCTGGCGGCGCACAAAGGCGTGCAGATTCAGGTAGAGCGGCTCAATGGTCTTGTAGATTTCTTCCAAGTCCTGCCTAAAAGTTTCAGTCTCATACCAAGCGCGCCAGTCATCTCCAGTGTCCTGAAATCCTGAACAGGGCAAAAATGTTAATGTGGTCATTTCTACTTCTGTGTCCTCACTCTGCTTTGCTTCTTCTTCCCTCCATTAGGAATCTCCTGCTCGATATCAGCAGCTAGCAAGGAGTACTTACCATCAGCTCGTGAGGCTTTGTTGCTGAGCCCCACAAAGCTTGGATAGTACTGTTTGAGTGGCACGCCTGACGCATTGTGCCAGCCCTCCCAGGCATACAGCAGCTTCTTGTAACTCCTGGAGTTAGCCATGATCTCTGTGAGCTCTTTAAAATAGAAATGCAAAGAGATGTGGAAAAAGTGTCACAATCAGGAAGATGCTAATCCGGTGCATTACACTCAAAAGCTTCAGGTTTTCCTGAACACATGGTGATGTGCTGGTGGTTAGATTTCTGTCTGCTCACGTTATCACAGCAGGAAGACTTGTGATAACTCAGTGTTATTTTGACAATTACTTAAACCAACAATTTTCTTCAAAATCCCAGAGAGAGGAAATGAAGGTTAGGAAAAGGTGAAAGTTGAGCTGCACAGAAAATGGCAGGGAAAAGCGACACCTGGAAGTTTTTGTTATGATAGAGACAGTAGTGTTTTTGTGAGGGGAATGCGTCATGGAGTAACCCAAGATGGATGATTTCCAAGAATAAGAAACCAATAACGAGTACAGGGACTGCACCTTAATGAACGCATTTACTTATACAAACAAAAAAATTGTTGCAGAACTAATTGGTTTTGCACTCTTGCCTCACTGTTACTTTATGAAGGTTTTGCCAGCAAAGCACAAAGGACTATTTTTCACAATTAACACTGTTGAAGTTAAAAGCTACCCATGTGTTTTTTCTCTAGATTTTCACTCAACATAACCACAGCACTTCCCCTGGAGAAGTGAATGGAAGTGAATATCCCCATCCTGCTACTTTTAAAAGCTGATAAGATCTTAATCACATAAAAGTGTTTTCTTACCCGGGCATTGTTGACTTGTTCATATTCTTTAACACTGCCTTGTTTCGACTTGAACATCTTAAAAATTCTTGCATCATATCATTTGCTTGTCTTGTTTGATCTTCAAAACTGAGCATTTATTATAGTGAACTCACCAGGTTCCAGACTCCAGCTGATGTTTGGCTGTGGGTGCACCTTAGATGTCGAATAAATATTGTCCATGGTGCTCAGAATGGTGTTATACTATAGAGAATTTTTTAAAAAGATACAAAAGAGTTTAGCAGTGTCACAAACATGGTTACCGACTCGTTAAATATCTGACAGACAAACCTCCTCTCTTTCTTCCTGTAGAAGGTTGGCAGCACCAAGGTGCTTGATCTTTTCCATCAGTTTTTTGTCTTTAGGGTCAGGAAGGGTGTCGAGAACTCCAGAAGAGAAGACCTGCTTAGCCTTGATCCCCCATGCCTCCACAAATGCCTGTTCTTCAAGAAATGCACTTACCTAAAGACAAAACAAGGTAGACGTAAATGATACGGCTACTAAATATTTTAAACAGTGCACTGATAGGTCTCTCAAGAGGTAGCAATAAATAATAATTATCAAAAATATTTATGGCATGTGTTTTTTTTAAACCATGAAAAAGCCAAAGGTGCAGGGTCATTCTTTTTTTTTCTTTCTTTTTTTTGTAAATATTTGAATTATTGATATCTGTCAAGAGCATAAGTGAACACTTGAGAAAACTCAGACTTGGTGAAAGTCTCTGTTGAGCTGTACTGTAGGAACTAGCTGTTGGCACAAAGACATACGGGGTTGGACTCTTATTATCAGCTTGTTATAACACATGCCAGTTTTTTGTGAAGACTGTCATCCTCCAGAAAATGAAAGGACGGATCAGTTTTACAAGCTGCTATTATAGACCAGAGTGCACTTTCAAAGCAATGTAACTGCCAGCATCCGTGTAAAACATACCTTGTGCAACGCGGGTGTCTTTCTTCATCTTGCATCATGAGTCTGCAATTAATTTTTCCGTGGACCCACACGAGAAACTGGGACTGTTGTGGAGGGCTGCACCAACTCAATAGGACTGGTCGGTGTGGCCCTCCACAACAGTCCCAGTTTCTCGTGTGGGTCCTCGGAAAAAAATGTATTGCCCAAGCAGCACAACTACAGTGGCATACTGAAATACGCAGTCAAACTACTGAGCCTGAACTAAAAAGTGACTCCCACATAAAATAAATAAATATTTATGTTTACAATCTATTAAAAATAAATAATTACATTTAAAAATAAGAGCAATAGCCTACATTTAGTCTCCCTTAAAGAATCATGCAGATTTCTTGAAATTTGCTGGATGGCTGAACATGGAGTTTGATGCAAGGATTTAAGCTAATCTTTGTCATTTCTACTTTTTCAACTAATGCCATAATTTTTCCAGTTCTTTAACCATTTGTTTTACCAGCCTTCTGTCTTTGTCCCATAACTGTGTAACTAGAATATGTCTTCAAGTTGCTGGTTTATTGATAACTGTAACAATACATCTTCCCCGTGGTGGCAATAAAGAGTTCTACCTATCTACTGAGCAAGTGCTCAGTGAAATAACCTTTGTTCAAGGATAACATCTCTAAAAAGAAAAAAATACTATAGCTACTCAAGTCCACATGCTTATCTGCTGCTCCAGTAAGTTTCAAGAGCTTCTTTTTATAGCAATCAAGAAGACATAGGTCATGAACAATAAGTCTCAGAAGAATGGATGCACTCAAGGCCGCTGTGCCATTCAACACTCATTTGCTCCTCTATAAACTGTGAATCTTATATGCACCTCTGAATTTTTTTGTAAAGAATTCCTTTAATGGTGTTGCGGCTTTTTATTATTTGTAGTAGGTGTAGAGAAAATCAGACTAGCTTCTATAAGTATGAAAAATATTACAAAATAATTGCACACGCATATTGATGCAACCACACACATGCTGACAGAACAGTAGCTTCTCACAAGTAATGTTTCCACTGTAAGCCTTTCTTATCTGCTTCTTTAGCAGCCTTCCCTAAAATAACAGGCTGCAGGAGAAGGGAAAAAAAAAACAAAGAAATGGTGCGGCTGAGAAGCATTAACTCTGACCTTTGTGCTCTACCTCTCAATCTCTATTTTTCTCAATCATTTTCTCTCTGCAAGCTTGCACTCAGTTTCTGCTACATTTATATATTTTCTATTAGTAATAAATTAGTTTACAAATTTAAATTCAATTTTACCTTTTGGAATGGGCTGTCTCACCTATTATTAGCATTTAAACTGATTATGGAAATACAGTCTTTACATTTCAATTTTTTAAAGATATTTTTAAAACATCTGCATCTCAAAAAACACTAATGTTGAGGAAAAATGTGCACTAAGTTATGCAACATTTTCTATAATTAGAACACATACAAGTAGCATTGAAAAAAAGAAGCTCTGTATGTTTGCAATGAAATGGAGCTACAAGTAAAGTGTGTTTATGCACATACTGACAGCCTGTACATACTTATAGTTATAGAATATTCATAACATACTTCATACCGTGTACATTATAAACATACCATAATAGACCCATTCCTGTAATATACTTACATATCTATATTATTGCTAATATATATTGTAATATATCTATATCACTAAAAGCACTTCTGGATGGATGCAAACTGCATTTCGTTGCCCTGTACCTGTGCATGTGCAATGACAATAAAGTTGAATTCTAATTCTATTCTATTTGCTTTTTGTGAACGATCAGTGTGCAAATATGACTTTTCAAAATATTTAACTGCACAAGATTTGCTGAGCAGCCCATATCGCAAAATGTCTCTGTCAAGTTGACTGGTTGCCAGATTAGACGGCGTTCTATGCTCGGATTCACTTTGATCCTTCTTTTAAAAAAAACTCAGAGGAGGAAAATATGCTCATGCGCAGCATGTGCGAGGCTGCTTGTCTTTCACCTTCCATCACAAAAGCAGGCTGCGGAACAAAACACATTCTGTAAATTGACCCTGTTCAAGGAGTTCAGTGTGGGACACCTGTTGTGTGTGTGTTTGTCAGGGAAGTAGTGTTCAAAGCCTAGATAGTTTACCAAATCCCTGTTTCGACAGCTGTCCAACAGGACTTGGATGTTTGACTATTTCATGGGTGTGATTTTTCCACACCACAGCAGCTTTGTTGGTTTCTGACTCCAGTCTCGCTGTACTTTTCTGCTGCCTTACTGGCTTTATCGTGTCCCTAAGCTTTTAATGCAACTGTTTCTCAAACCTGTGGTAACATGCAGTTTTAGAACAATTGCAATCTGATATTAACGTGTCGCAGCTCCCTTCTAAGAAAACACATTTTGAAATTGCTTTAAAAGGGCATTTTACTGGCTGCAAATATTGCCACAACGGGCTATAAAGACTACTGGTGTGTGCAAAACTACATTTAGTAGAGAGTGCTACCATGAGGACAAAATACTTCAAGCAGAAGAATCATAAAGCAAACAGTTACTCGAGAAAAAAAGGCCAACATAAGAGCAGGCGAGACCCATTAGAATTATTTTTTATTTATTTATTTTAAAGACATTCACACCACAGGCATTCAGATCTCATTTATTTTCCAGTAAAGCGCAAGCAGAGTTGGCTGCGTTTGGAGTAAACTGAGCATGCAATGCTGGAGAGAGATGAATAGTAGTAATCTCCAAGTCAAGCAGAGCTGAGTTCCCCAGAAAACTCTGCATTTCTGGTGACAAGATGCTAGTACTGACAAGAGTGATGCACAGTGGACAATGAAACATCAGCATGAGAGAAAGAGTTGGCCACCGAGTTGTCTTGTGAGCTCGAGACTGCAGATGTCTTACCTGAAGCTTTGAGTTGTGGTCTGTTATGTTGGTGTTGTAGTTCCAGCTGGCAGAGACACTGTGGAAAAACACCTCCTCGGCGGTGCTGTTGTAGTCACTGAGGAACCTTTGTGCATCACTGATGGTGTCTGAATATTCCCCAGGCAGCCAGCTTTCTGGCAGAGCCTCAGATTGCCCAAAGACTGGCAGCAGCAGCAGTACTGACCACAGAAACCTGTCCAAACCAGTACCCATGGCTAGCCCCCACCAAGACACAGTGAAAGAAAAAGCCGTGAAGTAGTTGGGTGGAAGGGCTAAAAATACACTTGCTTCAATGAAGTGAGAGTACACCTTCCCCCTGAAGCTGTTGTCTCATCCACTCCTTCACTCTTCCCTTCTTTGCCTCCCAGCCTGGCTGCTGGTGAAATGCACAGGAGCCAACGCGAGCTTCTTTTTAAGTGCCAGTGTAACCCAGCCCACATTTCCCTGCAGCCTTCCCTCTTACTACTTTACACCACTGAACAAAGTACCCCATACACCCCCTTCCTCTGTAATTTTCTCCCTTCCCTTGTTTCCGTTTCTGTTCACCAGCCTGAGAGGATTTGGATGGCTGGCTGATCAGAAGTTTCGGTAACAGAGCAAGATGAGATACAGACTATGACACACTGGTGCAGTGTGCCTGCCTGCTTGGCAGTGGCTCCTCACTAACCAGCAGTGGAGTGTCTGGGAGGGACTCCACATACTTTGCTCTCAGTTCCCTCCTTTAGCTCAGTCAGGAGGGGGAGTTATAAGGACAGGGCAAATGAAAGAGGGGATAAGGGAATGAAGCTGGAGGGTGGGGGGTGGCAGGACTCTGGAGAAAAGGACTGAGAGATCAGCAGAAAAAGGAAGCAAGTAACAAGAAAATGGTGAGTAACTTCAGTTGAATATTGTGGTCAGTGTGCATCATTATGTTCTTGGTTCCCACACATTCATAACGCCACTGTTTAGATTACCTAGAATGAGGATGTTTACACCACTCAGGCTATGCGACACAACTGCAGTTAAGTGTACAGTCCCACTATAATGTAGCATGTAACAAGCCTTATTTCACTGGCTGTTGCACAGCAACCGTCAGAGCAATTTGTGCAAAACAATAATAGTGGAAGTTTATTCAGTAAAGGGGAAATATTCTGAGACATTTCCTTTCTCTAAAATAAGAACCATGTGCACGTGTTCCTGCCATAATTGAGTAGACAAACCAAATTCACTGAGTTTTTCTTCATCCCAAACCAAACTGCTACAGTATTTCACTTCCCAGTAATCCCCTGACAAAGCCATTTGAATAAAATTACAGTAAACACACAGCATTACAGAGCAGAGTAATGTGAAATCATCTACAGCTTATAAATACCTAAGAAACAAGACAAAAACTATGTTTGGCATTCTTAACCCTGTTTACAGCCCAATACATACATACATGTATTTTCACTGCCTTTATTAGACCTTCAAAGTGTCATTTAATGCTGTGTGAAGAAGGCGGGGTAGGATCCAAAATGCAGGAGACTGACAAAAACAGGAACTCAGGAATACAAACTAACAGAACACACAGTAGAGGGATGAAGGAGATCATGACACTAGAAAGAGATTGATACAGACTATCTATATACAAGAGGGAATCGGGGCAAAGAGGAAACACCTGGGGAACACAGCTGAACATAATCTAACTGCACACACGTGACTATCAAAATAAAACAGGAAGTGACAAGCACACTGAGACTGAAACTAAGACACATGAACTTGACAGACAAAAGTAACTACAAAAACAAAACTGACTAAACATGGGAGATAACATAGAAATGCAGATTAGGCATGGGGGGAAATAGGTGGGCAGGAAAAACTTAATAACTAACAAGATCAAAATGAAAACATAATTTAAGCAAATGTAATATCCAAACTGAAAACTACAATGACAACCCAGGATCATGACACAAGGCTGAAGAAGCCAAAGAGGTAATGCTGGGTGAGAGGGTGTGGAGAGGATGGGGGTATGAATCAGGTATGTTAACAGTTAACAGCTGCACGAACATAAGCCGACACTCATTAACAGTCATGTTTTCCATCACCTCATGATTAAAACCTCATAGAGCTTTGGATAGCTGTCTCTTCAGGAGTCCAATGTTCCACTTTGTTCACCATATTCACTTTCTCCTAGTACTGGTTTGCGGTTTCATTTATTGTCACCAGTTTTAGCTTTAAACTGACCTCAAATTTTAAACAAACAAAAGTAATAAACTGTTCTAACTGAATCATTTTAGCTTTGTATAAATGTTTGCATTCACTGCTCTCCAACATGGTTTCAAGCATACTGCAGTCACCCTCCTGTACTGCGCAGAGTTACAGGCTTGTAGCTATGTGACTTACCTTATTGCACCAGCAGGTGCATTCATTGTGTCACCAGGTATGCACAAACAAAACAGTCCTCTTAAAAGGTAAATTATGTTACTGTTACATTCACACTTTTATGTGACATGAAGCTACATTGAGACAGTACTGAAATATGTGAGCTGGCTTTATTGCTACCAACCAGCAGATCATTCACCGGACTTTAGTTACACTTTAAACGAGATCTTGGAAAAAAGTAAATCATAGTGTTAAAAAGGACATTTTGTTGCTTTTTACTTTTATATCATATGTGTTGGCTATGAAAAAAAAATGAAAGGAACGGTTTTGATCAGAGTATAGTATCAAGTCAGTTCAACTTGTGGGTTATTGATCTGGTCAGTTAAGCAGCAAGGGGGGTTTTAAACTGTTTCAGTTGCTTTGGTGTAAATGAAATTAACAACAGAGTGATAACTATGAGAAAACCCCCAAAACAGGAACTGGTCAGCGTCACTACTGGTAGCATGAGGTGATACCTGGAACCCACAGAGGTTGCACAGGTAGTCCAGCCCCAGGATGGCACATCAGTATGTTCCATTGCTAAAAGGTTTGGTACGTCTCCCAGCACTGCCTCAAAAGCATGGAGGAGATTCTAGGAGAGCTGGACAGGCCTGAAGAAGGTCCTCAACTCATCAGCAGGATGAGTATTTGCTCCTTTGTGCAAAGAGGAACAGAAATGACAGGTATTGTGTATGACACAGACAGAGCTCTTAAAAATAGCTTCCAGCAGGCCACTGACGCGAGTGTCTCTGACCAAACAATCAGAAACAGATTTTAACGTGGTCTGAGGGACCTGTGCTCACCGCTCCACCGTGGAGCTTCATTGGCATTTGTCATAGGAAACCAGAACTGGCAGGTCCACCACTGTCACCCTGTGTTTTCACAGATGAGAGCAGGTTCACCTTGAGGACATATGACAGATGTAAAAGGATCTGGAGAAGCTGTGGAGAACATGCTGCCTTTAACATCATCGTTCTGGGTAAATGATGGCCACCAGGTTGCACCTCAGACTGTCCAGGAGCTGGTCCAGGTCTGGGAAGAGATCCAGTTCATATCAATATAGATATCCAATAAGATCTGATGTCTTTTCAAAGCGTTTCTTAAGCTAAGATGTAAGCATCGCTGTTATTATTAGATACATGTACATTTTTCAAACAAAAACAAAGCATTGAAATCCAAAATTGTCCTGCTGCTGAGCCCACATGTGAATGTGTGTTAAGTTTGAAAACCTGACATTTAAGGAAAGAAATCAGATTTTTTTTGTTTGCTTGTTTTGTTTTTGATTTGTTGTTGTTGTTGATGTTGTTGTTTTATCATATGCACTCTAGAGTCCTGTGACAAAATGAGGGATTATGTCTTTAAGCCACTTGGGTAACACAGGTAGTGAGTGCAGTGACTAAATGGGGCCATGAAACATCTGATCGCAACCGCCTGATCTTGTATTGCAGATGGAAGGGATCGAGTGAAGAACAACATTTTCTGAAGACACTAGTTTACTGTTTTGTTTTAAATAAGGCACCTCGATCAATCATATTTTTCTATAGGTCAAGGCATCAGTTGCTTGTTTAAGAGTCATTTATGCTTGCAGCTTATACTTCTTCATACTAACCTACGGCATCATGTACTTTGATTTATAACAGCTGTTAAAGACAGTTAGCCAAGTCATTAACCTTGATTTTAACATGACTACAGTAAATTAATAGATTAGGGCTTTAAAATGTCTAATCCTTTTATGTTAAGGGGGTTGGAGGATTTGGGGGGGGGGGATTTAAAATTAATGTCTCACCAGATGGCTTTGCTGGTGGAAATTATTGCACAGCTGCTGATAACGTCTTCCCTCTGAAGCAGATAACAGCTGTAATTGAGTTGATGCTGACATTTTATTTACGAGGTAAATGAACTCTTGAGCACTTTGTGTGAGCTATAACACATTGGCTAGCTTATTATGATCGGGTCACTTTAGCCAGTGAAGGTAATTAACATTGAAATGACAATCGCAGTATGATCCTTGTAACAGAAAATTAAAGCCGAACCGTTAAATCAGAGCCATTCTGTCTTTTAAGCTAAGTGGGCAACTGTGTGACAGCAGTTTAGGTTGTACTGTCCTGCATGTGAATCTCCATCTATCTCACTAAGGCAACTAGAAGTCATAGATATCCACACCACATAGCTGATATCTTGAAAGAGATTTTAACGTCTCTGCGCTCGGACTTGCTGACCTCTTTGAAAACGTGCGCCATATGCTCAGCACGTGCAACGACCTGAACACTTATTTACTGAACACTTCCTAGCTGAGCTGATGGAAATCTAATCAGGTATGACGGTGAGCGACTTTTTATGTCCTCACACGTGTTTCTGATAGCATCTTGTTGTGACACTGACTGTACTTAAGAAAACCACAATCTATATAAAGTGTAAAGAAAGCTATTGTATCCTGAAAGAATGACACAGCTGTGATAAGAAAAGAAATTCATCAAACGCAAAGTTCTGAGTTTTTTGTAAGCCAGTGGCTCATAGGCTAAAAACTATTTATGACTAGGACAGCAGGTGCCTGAAGACTAACTGGAATTGAGTTGTCAGTTGCGCGTTCCCAGAGAGACAATGAAAGAGTGTTAACTGCTGCCTTTTTTGTGTGTGTCTCTGTGTGATATGTGTCCCTTTAATGCAATCTTCCTGCACTCCCTAGAACTATAATTAAATTTGGCTTTTCGTTTAATGGAAGTTAGTGAAGTGTGGAGAAACTGTGATAGCCCAGAATATCCAATCTTCACATACAGCTATATGTTGCACGCCATTGGAAATGTCAGCTGCTGGGCTGTATGTGTGTATCAGTGTATGCAGGCAGGTATGGCAGTGTATAGGATGACATTAAGCCAAACAAGGATGGAGTTTCTTCCCTTACGATTACAACAACCTAAACTCTATTTAGGCATCTGTATTATTATTATTATTCCAGATGAATCAACATTTGTCTGACTTATTCTTATGGCTGAATAAAGGAATCTCTATACGTCTGTTATTCTTTCATCTGTCTCAAAGACAGTTGATCCAAACTTGGTAGGTGTAATCCTGGTATTAAAAGGAACTCTTGACGGGTTTTTTTAAATGGTCAGCAAATATTTACAGTGATGTAGTGGTTAACACATTCAATTAAATTTTATTTCTATAGCACCAAATCAAAACAACAGTAGTCAACAGTAATTACATTTTATTGTAAGGTAAAGACCCCACAATAATACAGAGAGAACCCCAACTATCAAACAACTCACTATCAGTGAACACTTGGCAACAGTGGGGAGGTAAAACTCCCTTTTAACAGGAAGAAGCCTTCAGCATAACCAGGCTCGAGTTTCTGGTGAAGGGAAGAGGGGAGGGAGATAGGACAGAAAACACACTGTGGAAGAGAGCCAGGGATTATTAATAACTAATGATTAAATGCAAAGTAGTGTATAAACACATGGAGATTGAAGCAGAAAAAGTGAATAATGGGACATCTCCAGTTCAAGAGTCCAAAAAAAAAAAGCATCAGGGGGATTTCAGGCTAGTTTACTGCTAGTACCAGTCCCAAGCAGAGATAAATAGGAGCGCTGCGTCATGAAGAGCATGTGTTATAAAAATCAGACATGATTGTCTATCTACTGCTGCAGCCCCATGGGAAACAAGGGCCCAGCCAAAAGAACCTTTCATTAAGATTCATAGAAGTATCAAAGCAGGGCATTAATCGGAGCAATGTTGCACAAAAAAAGTCCTTGAGTGCAACATGAACCACATCCAGGCAATGGTTTCAACAGCTGGTAGTGATAACATGCCAACAGAAGTAAAAAGTAGCCCAAAAAAAGGCAATGGAGGAGAACACTGCTCCATATAAACAACGTCATATTGAAAATATTTTTAAATGTTATGGAAACTGTTTCTTCAACCCTCATGAATACACCCAGACATAGAATGTCAACAGAACATTTATTTTTACAATTTTTGCTTCTGTTCAAATAAGTATGTAGCATGAACCAGCACCAGGGACCGTAGATTTGTTCAGTTCAAGAGGCTCGATTTCACTTTTCTTGCAATTATTACAAACCTAAACTATATGACTTCTTCGGGTTTGTTGATGTTATATTAGTCCCAGCATTGCTCTACACATTTGAACCTGACTTGCTTCTACCAGGTTCTTTGATATTTAATTAAAATGACCAAGAATATATTTATCCATGCCCTCTAGTGAATATGATGTACTTTGAGGGACTACAAGCAAATAAACAGCTTCTCACTTGAATAGTTCCACGGTGTAAACAAGACCATAAAACAGCAGTTCGTGCTGTCCTGACCGATATGCACGTTGGACTTAGATTTGAATACTACTCATTTGCAGTGGGTTGGGGTTCACTGATAAAAGTAACAGTTCAGATCTTATCAGATGGCCAAAGCTAAAGTAGCGAACTTGTTCATTACTTAACACTCTTCACACATACCTTTTCTTTTTCCAGTACCGAGAGGACTAAAGAAGCACAGTCACAACCATTAATGAACAGGTTAAAACACCACAGTTGTGCATTTAAGTTGACATAATGTCTGAGGTCAGTGAGAGTGCAGAAAGGTAAGTATAGAGTGTTTTCCCTTTCCTCAGCTGCTCTGTAGTATGTTATGTTGTGCGCCCACAACTTCTTGTCTTGGCATAGTGTGTTGGATCACTACTGCCTGTCATGACTGGGGAGCTTAGATAAACTGCTGCTGCAGCACAAGGCACAATTTGCAGAACTGGTGTTGGCATTCATAAAACGATCAATAAAAACAAAACAAAAGAAATGAAAGATCTGCTCAACTGAAGCTAAAGCCTAAAAAATCTGACCTTTGTTATTTGCCCTGTTGAAACCAATTTTATTATACCTGACATTATTTTAAGTATAATTATTTTTTATTATTTGTATTTTTGTTCATATAATGCATTTGTAGCATGCATTTCATTGTTTAGTAAATGGGTTTAAATGTTTAGTAATGCTTAGCAAACAAAAAAAGGTTTTGATCATCAGTCTATTTTATTTTATTAAAAATTAGACTTATTCAGAAACACTACACACATTTGAAATGTTATGCATTTACATGACTGTAACCTGTTATTGTAATGTGATTTTCAGAATTCCCTCAAATGCCTTTATGTTCAGGTCAGTCTATTGGCTTCCAAAGACAGGTCAGAGGTCAAATGGGACATATTTTAAATCTGCATACGGTGCTTTCTATATATTCCCAATAAACACTAAACTTCTGAGGCTTTTTGTCAATTTCCCACCAATACATGAGCTGACCTTGTAGACTTTACTGGATGTAAGGCACATTTTATTTGATGGTTAACTCTACTTCCCTAAACGTTTTATCAGAATTCATTCAAAACATCATTCAAATTTATTGTGTTTACAGACAGAATGATGGCACGCATGCACACAAACGCTGCCAAATACAATAACCAAATAAAAAGAAGAGGAAGAAGAAGAAGAAATGTCCTTTGTATAGTGCTCAATCAAAGCCAGCCTTAAAAAGCCCTTCCTGCACTCTTACAGATGTATCAACAACAACACATAAAGTGCTAACACGTGTTGCATCAGCTCAGGGACAACACACGTTGTGTCAGATTTGTCACACACGTGTTTATTTTGAAAGTTGTTTGAAGGTAATTTTAAGCCTTTTTTTACACATGTTGTGTCAAAATTCACGCAAAAGGTGTTGCACATGTGACAACACGTTTCTGCATTACTTTTTTAAGTCCTTTCAAAGAGTGCAGAAACACAGAAAATCATACAAATTTGGAGGGAATTTACATATCAATTAAAATATAGCCTTTAAGACTCAAGTCAAACTAAGGATAGGAATAAGATAAAATGTCCGACAAATTAAAATAAATTAAATGATAAAGATGGAGTTCATTAATCATATGATAGCTTTGATATTGCGCTGAATATTAGTCTTGTGAAACAAGTATCCAATAAAGAAATAAAGTTATCAAAAACGTCTTATCAGTCACCACGGCTCCTAATAACTCTGTAATATCAGCTAAACTGATAACTGTACACACTGTGGCAAAAATCTATTATACTAGCCAAACATAAGCATGACTTGAATTCTAGGCTCACGTTAAAAGATAAAGAAATTTATAACCAGATAAAAAAAAGAAGAAGATATCTCTGGGACAATTAATCATTTTAACTTCAGTGAAGTAAGTGTTTATAGTTCAATTTATAATCTCGTGTGCTGTGAAAGACCGAAAAAAGCAGATGCCAGTTAAAATAATGATAAAGAAAGAATACATTCATTTTGCGATGGCTCCTACTTCAGTATAAAAGTGTGATTAGGGCTTGAAGCTGCATGGAACCACATCCAAAAGGGTTTCTAACTACGTCTGTCAGGGTCTCCTCACAAGACCTTGGCAGCAAGAAAGCTCGATTATCACAGAGCTGTTTTGTCAAATTAGAACCATCCCTGTGTTAGTGGCAGTAAACTACAGGCTGGCTGTTTTCTATTCTCCATATGCTCCTGGTACAGACACGTCTTGCCACAGCCTCTTGATGTTTCTTGTTAACTGTAAATTGTTTGTTTTTATTAACTCAGTAGCTGGTCTGCAGCTTTCCTCTATGAACTCCAGGGAACTGTATCAAGTGCCAGTTAGGTAATCGTGATTAAGAGATTCAAATACAGTCCAAATGTCAAACTCATGGTACCACTAGGGGAAAGTCAGGGGATTGTTATGATGCCTCTAGGGATCGTCTACAAATGTTAAAGCAGTCAATCCAGTAGTAGGAAATATTTCAAGTGACGTGTCTGAACTAATTTGAAGTGAATGGGTGATCAGAACAAGACAACATAAGGTTTTTAAATATATCTTGCAGTATTATGATGATTCGTACTCTCTCTCTTTACTGTTTAGATAAAAGGCTGTAATCAAACTCAAAATAACTGGAGTTAAGGTCAGTTCTTCTTGTGGTTTATCGCATGGCCCCAAAAAGGGCATAAGCATGTAAACCAACGCAAAGTTGTTGGAAACCTGGAGTCAGGGACTTGTGAACTTTTACCCAGAACTCAAAGAAGGATGTTGGGGAATTGAATGTGTTTATACAGGATATGTAAAACAATGCAATGTATTTAAACTTGGCGAAGCGTTTCGCAATTATGTAAGAACCTAATTACAAAAGTCATCATCTCTCTGGCTCATACTTACCTGAATTTATCATTAAAAAAATACCTGCTTTCCACAGATTGCATCCAAACGTGTGGAGCGACGATCATCATCCTCACCCCCACCGTTGTTATCACCGCAGAGGGCAACCGCCGTCGACAGCCCTTGAGTTATTTTATTTAGACTACACTGACCTCTAGTGGACTTAACGAATAATACAAGTGACTTTCATCCGGGCTCCTTAAAAACCTGCAAAATTATTTGAAATTATTTTATCAAGCAAACTATGGGGCGTGTAAAACATTACCCCCACCAAAAATAAATGTAAAAAATGGTACTCTATTTTTTTTGTTTGTTTCTCGCGAGACAGATGTTGCTTAATCAGTCCTAGTCGAGACCTCACTTGTTAGCCCTGCCCTGGGACCAGCTGCTCTAAATTCTGTACCCTGCAGTATTTTTCCGCGTTCCCCACCGACCACACATTCCCCAGCCTCGGCTGCCTCTTTCCAGAAAACTTTTTCCATCTTCATCAGATACTAATAAGTACACTTAAAGGTTTTACGGGGCTTTTTTTTCCAGCGACACCCATGGGAGAAATGACGGAGGAAAAGAATTGTTCGGAACTTATTACTCAGATATTACAAGAGGCGCCGGCTGCCAGGAAGGACCTTGTTGATAACTGCAGCAACCTCCACCGAGTGGCAGATTACTGCGATAACAATTATGTTCAGGTGAGTAATGCCCCCACTCCCAAAAAAGGGCCACAAGGGGTATATAAACAAAAACAGTTTTCATAGGTTTGCATGTTTAGATCTTTTATAATCATCATCATCATTATTTTAATTAATCTTTAAACAATTCAGGCAGAAGATCAATCCAAGGCGGTTGAAGAGATCAAGGCTTTGGTGAACCAGTCGCTGGCCAGTGTGACCTATCAGATTAACAATGTGGCCAGCTCTGTGCTGAGACTGCTGGACTTACAGGCCAGGAAGATTAAAGACATGGAGTCCTCCATCAACCTGCTGTCACTGGTAAATAGCCATATATTTTTAGTACAGTGCTAGCTGCATGTATGTGAAACTGGTCGTTTATAATGTAACATTTCTGTTTAAAGCCACAGAGTAACTTTGTCAGAGGTTCTCAGGGGAACAAGTGATGTGATTAAGAGTTTTTGCATCTTTCTGACTGAAGCTGTTTCCACTGTGCTTTGCAGGATGCAGCTATCCACTGTGAGAAGGTGGCCAGGAGAGAGATCGGTGTGTTCACTACCCCCAAAAACAAGACTTTTTCCAAGCTTATGACCCCACCAGCTTCAGGCAAGGAGCCCATGGAAGCCTACTCAAGAGAGCCAATCTCGTACTTCATACTGGACAACATAGGACACAGTTTTCAGGTAAAGCAAAATCTGATAGGCTAGTCTTCCTTCTTATTAGATGAAAGCTTTATAGAAAAATCGTCTCCCGGTATGGTACATGTTATATGTGGAGAAGTGCTGTGGCCTTCATTTTTCTTCACTCCACAGGTCACTGAAGCGCCCAGAAAGAGAGCAGGAACTGCAGACAGCATACAGATCGCTGCAGACACCTCTTTGTACGTAGACCCTTCCTCTTTGTGGCTAGTTTTTTATGGAAACACTGACATAATTGTTGTTTTAATTAACACCCTTAACTTAATGAAAATTAACTATTATGATATGGAAAAAGGCGGTATGTTTGTGGGGTTGTTAGCACTGTAATGTCCTGGGTTCACTGTGAGGTCCTGGGTGTGAATGTGAGTGTGAGTGGTCTCTGTGAGCACCAGCACTAGTCTCCTTCATGGTCATGAGTGGCGTTCATGTTTCCAACTTCTTCTAAATCTCTTGATTTCACAAATGTGGACTGTTCCATTCTAAAACACAGTTTCGCTGTCAGGTTATCAGTAGTGCTCATGGTGTTTATGTCTTGTCTACAGCTCCAGTCACGGCATCGCTGTGCCACCACCCTCAGTCCCCGCCAACAACAGCCTGCCTCCTCCTCCTCCAGCCTCTTCAGCCTGTTTGGACCCCGACCTGCCTGCTCCCCCGCCGCCTCCCCCACCACCTCCCTCTTTCTCCATGGACACTGATCTCCCCCCTCCGCCCACCTTCCCCTCGCCCACAGATCTCCCCCCACCTCCCCCTTCACCTCCCCCTTCACCTCCCCCTCCACCAGCTATAAGCCCGTCAAGCACCTTCCCGTCGCCACCTCGTCCCGTATCTGCAGGTTCCCCTCTTCCTCCTCCACCTCCTCTTCTGTCAGGACCACATCTCAACACTGGCACCTCTGTTAATGTGCCACCACCGCCGCCACCGCCTCCCCCGCCTCCCCCACCTCCCCCACCTCCCCTAAGACTGTAACATTACAGTGTTTCTTGTACTTGGTAGAATAACTTCTCATATTACTTGCAGTTACTCAGACTGCGAACAAGGACATGAGATCAACATTAATTTTGTTTCGTTTTTTAGCTTGAGAGCTTGCAGTGGTTTACAGCTAGCCTGTTGAATGGCAGTTCTGTTGGTACAGACAGCCGCTCTACAGATTCCTCCAACATGTCTCAACAACACCTCGACTGCATTCCTTAAAAACAAGCTGAAACAGGGATTCTTGCTCTCCCTTGTCTGCTTATCCCCCCCACCCCAAAATGTGATTTCCTTTCCTTATTACACCTGCATATTGTTACCTTTAATTGCAGTGGACTTTAGCCCAGCGCAGCTGTCAATATACTGTGTAGCAAGAGCATAACTGATGATAAGTTGCGTCAATCTAGGTGATTTCCGCTTCTTAAACAAGTCCATGAGGCTGTACATTGATATAAGTCAACATTCTGCTTAACCTACATATAGCTGAAGGTAAGCTTTATTTTAAAAATGGAAATAATTTGATGAATCTATTAGTAATGGATTTTGTTGAGCGAGGCCCATATCACGAGGAGAAGCCTGGTCACACACAGCCTGTGTCATTACATGTCATTCAAAATGAAAAATAAATGTTTCGTAATTGTCCTCGCTTGCTGTATTCCTCCACTTTGTTTGATCCAAATTTTGTTGAGGTTTAATTTTGTACTGAGGTGTGATATAAAGTGTGTTAGCAACAATTAAACGTTTGTGTTAAATGAAGTTTTAACGTAAATGTTGATTAGCTTTACCTTAAACAACCATTGCCAAGAGTTTATAATATGTGCTGTGACTAAGGTGTAATTCTCCTGTAATTAAATCAGTGTTTTTTATTTCAAATCATAATGTAATTATATCAAGCTACAAATACTTAAAGGTAGGAATAACAGAATAAAATAGGTGGGCAACAACTCGGGTTTTTACAGGAAATAAAGAAATTATATGGTAAATTAATGTTACCGTAAATAAATGCATGTACTGCATAAGTAATTTAAAGTAGTGTAAAATTTCATTGTCATTTTGTGGAATACCAAACACTACTCACGCCTTATTTTATGGGGCGTTGGCCGTGTTATGGGGTGGAATAAATCTTCCCTTTTTACATTTTTATTTAATACTCAATATGTTGATGTTCATGATGGATGTTCTCTAAGTCAGCTGTTCTGTTACAGGCCATACTTGTGACCATATAAGGATAGAGCCAAGTCATCACTGTTTAAACATAACTTTCTAAATACAGGAAATGAGTGCTTCCTGTACCCAGCTTTAAGTATTTGTAGTTAAATGTATTTCATTGTAATTTTAAGTAAAATACATTAAATTCCTTGTAGTTACAGTGAAATTATACCTTAAGTTGTAGGCCATATTATATAAAGTATTTCCAGGTTTTTTTGTTGTAGTCTGACAGTAGAAGAGGATAAAAATCTACCTTTGAACCTCTCCTTAGTAAGACTCAGATAGTGAACACCTGATTGCATAACATCCATAAAGAAGAGTTAAGTTCATAAAGTTAAAAATGAGATTGAAAATGTATTTTTTTTTTTTTGACAAGTGCTCTTTTTTCTTAAACCTTACTTAGGTTTAAAGAAAAATCTGATGGACCTTCTTATTTTTTTGTAAGTATTTCTTTCCAGGGCAAGATTGATACAAACACCTCATTTTATTAATGTTAGTTAATGATTAAGTTGCCTTTCTCTTTCCAGGGTTCCTGGGTTGATTGTCCTCGTCCTTGTGTGCATATTTTGTTGCCTAACTTATAATAGAGAACCAGGACAATACTGCTCATCTAGTTACAATAATTCCCCCGCTGTGTACACGATCCCTATACTGGACGAGCAGCAGCGGGACGAGGAGGAAGTAATTCACATTTACGAACTGTATTTTCAGCCTCCTGTGTACAACTTAAGAAATGACAGTCCTCCTCCTCCATACATAGTAAGTATTCATGCATTTATGACGTCATGATGATGATGATGATGACAATGATGATGCTCATGTTGTTCACTGAGTCTATTCTTAATCCAGTAATAAGCACGCTCCTTCATCAAATGTGTCCTGTTTTTCAGCTTGAACCACCACCCTACATCAACCCACCTTCACCACCACCCTACATCAACCCACCACCCTGCCTCAACCAGTCACCAGCGCCGCCACCACCACTATCATCACTACTACTACCAGCACCACCACCCTACGTCAGTTCACCATCATCACCCTAACTCAGCCCATAACCATTTATGCCTTCTTCCATCCTTTCCAAAATATGAGCATGTATGTGGTCATAAGTTTCATTTGGGACATTCGGTATCTGTTTTAGATTAAATGTTGTAATTCCACATTGTGGGAGAAAGAATCCTGTATTGACATAGTTCATTTCGAACTTGCTCAAATGCACTAATGCACTTACATGTAAAATATGTTTTGGTAAAATGTTTTCTTGTAGTTTTTGTTTTTTGTTTTTGCTGTTTCATTGTAATAATCCTGCTTCACAACAAATTCACATTTAAAAAAACTGACCTGATGTTTTTCAAAGGAAGACCAAGGAGGACTGTTAAATTTATATACGTACATATATAAAAGTCAAGGCATTATGACAGAGCAATGTTCACAGAAAGCATCACAGTACTGAGAGTGTTTCTATTTGAGTTACACATCATCTTATTAAATGGACAGGAACTGAAGAGGACACAGCTTATCGTTGCAACCGTTAGGTCGGATGCCGCTCTAACTAACTTGACACCCTTGGACTAAACTTCAGCCTGAAGCCCTGGAATAATGCACTTAAACCTATTGTCTCACTGTGTTATACCTGTTTTTTTGGAGCACTGTCTGTTCCCCTTGTTTTTTTCTGTTTGTTTTTGTTTGTTTGTTTGTTTTTGGGTTTTTTTTGGGGGGGGGGGAGGGGGTTGTTTTGTTTTGCTTTGTGTTATTTTATTTTACTTATCTATATATAATTTTTTTTCTGGAATAATATCTGAATGATCTACATGGGAGAGTATGTATAACGATATCTATGTGTTTCCCCAACACTGTTCATACACGATGTACGTACATTATTATTATATGCTGAATTTTTTCTATTAATTTCCTCCTCTATTTTATTTGAACTCTCTCTTCCTGTTGGTTAAAATGTTGTTGGAAAAGCAATAAATAAATCTTTGAGAAAAAAAAACACATCATCTTAATAATTAAGTTAATAATTATCTTATTAACAGCTGACCTTTGTACCTGACGTTCAGCTTTTAATACAGTGATATTTAATACACATTCTTTGTTATATCAGGCTGTACAGTGGTTTAAATGTTTCTGACTAATTTTAAACTTTTTGTTTCTGATGGTGATCACTTTGCTGTCCACTCAGCAGTAATTTGTCAGGTTACTCAGAGGTCTACAGTCGAATAAGTCCCATTAAAAACTGCACAACAAACTCATGCATTTATGTTATTATTATCATTATTATTATTATCTAGAATGAGATATTCTCAGAATATGTGAAATATTTCCCTAATTTATATTTTTAGTTAAAATAATTTGTTTTGGTCTTCAAGCTTTTATATTTTTTCAATATTGTGCATTTGAGTGACACACTTTGTTACTCTTGGATAGTATTTTACAATTTGTTGTAATTACATTTCTTTATAAGCAGGAGCTGTCTCTAAAGCCAGAGATTTTAGCGCGACACCACTAACTGTTATTCTACTGCTGAGCGAGAAGGTTTATGTTGTTTACATCACTGATTTCTGGTTAATGGGGTTTTAAAACATCTGTTGCTCCCCCAGAAAAATTTGAATGTCACTTCCTAGATGACATATTTAAGATAAATGGCTCCTGTTCATCTGCCATGACGGGCCATCACTTGGTATGTCACAGTCCACATCTCTTGTATTTAATAGTTCAATTGCCACAAGAAAAAGGGATTAAAAGAAAACAAGATAACGTCATTTAACAGGTGTTAACTACATGTAAACACTACAAATAAAACTAATATATTCCAACAGAGGAATTGGGCAATCAGTCTGGCAAGAATATTGGTCAGTTACAATTTTCAGGTATTTCAATCATCTAAATATTTTGAGTGCTTCCAAATTTGTAAATATCACATATCTACAAAAAATTGTTTTTTAGACTCTTTTAAGTGATAAGGCATGGAGGACTCAAAGTATTACAGACTCACTTGTTCATGTGTGGGTTTTTTGGCGTTAGAATGATATTAGTAAATGGTAAACATCATCTATGCAGACAGAATTTTCCTCTCAGTACTGCAAAATTTATCGTGTTAGAAGTAACAGTCTTTCTAACATTTATTTACTTATTTATTTATTGCATAAAATGATGAGAAAACATAAATTAATTGTATTAGGATATCTTAGATTATCTGTGATAGCTATGTGAAGGGAAACACTATGACCATGATGCCAGGTTTATAAATGGCGGTTAAAAGCTTTAATTTACAATGGTTTTATTCAGTCCTGTGTTGCTGTGTCTTTAAGAAAGACCATATTGCAGTAAAAGCTCTTCACACTGCACCTCCCTAAGTGACATATTATCTTTTATAACAAGCGACAGGTCATGACACTTTCTGTATGTTTGCATTTTGAGATACGGTAAGCTCATGCTACTATAATATTACAATGAGGCTTAAAATCAAGTTTTCATGTTGGTGTGTCATATGTAAAAATTCTGTAAAATCAACTTTGTTTTTGTTTTTGTTTTTTTACCTACAGTTGTACTAAGTGTCATTTTTATGGGATGACAGGTGCGATCTGTTAAAACTCAGTGCGGCACAAAGGGAGATACTGTCTGCTTCTTCTATAGGCTGCTGACAAACACATCAAATGTTTCTTGTTTCTCAACAATTTTTAAAATGACAATACTGTGAGTAAAATATAATAGAGTGACTACAGGTAAACCTTCAACTTAAAGTCAGTACTTCAAGTCTCATATAGTAACTGTTCCTCTATGCTCACATAAAGCATTATGTAAAGGGAGACACATCATTACGTTATGACGCTATGCTTTTTGTTAGCTTTATCTCTATGATTTATGTTAGGAAGATCTTCCTATTGTTTTATTATCATGTAGAGTAGCACGCTATGATAAATCGGACATTATAATTGTTTTTATTCATGTATTTCTTTTACCAAGTAAATACAGATTAAATCATGAATGATTGTCATTTCAAGGATTTATCACAGTTAATGAAAGTCTGTATTTGACATGAGTGGATTGTGGTGTTGAGCTTTTTTCATTCACTATGTGTTTATACATCTCTTTCCATTTAATTATTATTATTATTCATCTCTGGCTCTCTTCCACGGCGTGTCTTTGTCCTGTCTGCCTCCCCTCACCCCAACCCATTGCAATAGATGGCTCTCCCTAAGCGTGGTTCATCTGGAGGTTTCATCCTGTTAAAAGGAAATTTTTCCTTCCCACTGTCTCCAAAATGCTTAGTTATAGGGAGTCATATGATTGTTAGGGTTTTCTCTGGGGTTTTTTTTTTTTTTGTATTATTGTAGGGGTTCACTTTGCAAAATAAAGTGCCTCGAGGCAACTGTTGTTGGGTTTTGTCGCTAATATTGAATTGAATTCAGTAAGAAGCACGGAAAAGCAGTAAGTCTTTTTCTGCACTGGACATCTTTAAAAGGCTTTCTTTTTTCTTGCAGTAATGCCTGCAGATAGACCCAATTCCAGCAATGACTGAGGCGGTGAATATCCTTCAATATATGTGAGTTGTCTCGTTTTGTCAAGAAAAAATCTCTATAAACAAAGGGGATTGCCAATAATTAAATCTTAAAATGGTATAAATGTGTTCCCAGGTTCCCAGTCTTAGTCCTTGCTGTAGCTGCTATACTATTCTGCTTCTATTTCCATGCAAAAAAGAAAAGAGCAGAATTTAATGTCACCATACCGATGCAAGATGACACCAATTCTTCATCACCCATTTCTTTGTCGGCGGATCAGGCAGAAGTGGACACACGTTATGACTGTGATCCTCCTCGCTACAGCACAGTGGATTTCCCACCACCATACTCACTGGTGCGTGACCAAATTCTATAGCTAGCTTCTGAATCACATTGCACATAGATTTGAGCTACGAGCCTAAGGGATGGATCTGTCTCTAGTGGTGAAACCTGGTATAGAGCAACAGACAGAACTAGAGTTCCATTATTAAGCCTGTGTAGATTCACACAGACTACTAATGGTAGTCGTGAGTGACTAAAAAGAAAGAAACTGGGCTTCTTTTCTTTGATTTGTGAAGACATTTCACCTTTCATCCAAGAGGCTTCTTCAGTTCTAAAACAGCAGATGGAGTATTTACTCTCTAGTGGGGTTGTCTCCTTGGAGGTGGCCTGGAAGGTTGTTGACCTACTATTAATCATCTGAGTCGTTACGATGTAAAACAAAGTATATATGACCCTAACGACTCAGATCATTAATCATGGCTCAATGACCCCCAGGGCTACCTCCAAGGTAGCTCTCCATTAGTTGTTTGAGTTAGCCTCTTCACAAACCAAAAAGAAGTCTACTTGCTTTCTTTCCAAACTTTCAAGGCATCCCACCATCCCAAGATGCCACCATTACAAGTGAATGTGAATGTTTTCCCGCCTATATGTTTCCCTTATCAACTGAAAGTGGTTTTATTGCAAAGCAGAAGCATGTGGGAACCAAAAAATGTATGCAGCAAGTGGCAGACCATCTAAAGTTTAGGAGGTTGCTGAATGCTGAGGCACATGATGTGCCGAAATCGAGCTTAATGGCATGGGTGACCATGGCTGAGATGTAATATCTAGGTGCCCCATTACTTTGTTCATATAGTGCATGTAAGCCTTTGTGGTGCACATCTATGTGATGGATATGCCCGCATAAGCAAATGATAAATGAAAAAAAAACAAACAGATTTGTCCTACAGAGATTTGAATTGCAGAAAAAATAAATTAATGAAATGATTAAATTCCACCCGGCGTTATCTTGAAAGGACTGCAATGTCCTCAAGAAAAAAAAAACACTTTTCACACAACACTGGTTATTAATTTCAAACCTACAAACTAGTAAGAAAACCAACAAAAATTTTTATCTTTATTTTGAAAACACAAAGCTTTTCCAGTTAGCTTAGCCTTAGCACAAAGACTGCAGGGAAAACAGTCTGAGTCTGGCAAAATAAAGCAATAAGGCTCATTTAGCAGTTGCTGTTAAACTCACCAGTGAACCGCTGGTTTATTTATGTTGGCTTAATCGCTGCAAAAACTAAAACATAAAACAAGCTTGTGTACAGAACTGCTTCTTGGCTGCACGCAATTGTTTCCCATTTCCAGATGTTTCCAGTGATTGAACTAATCTAAAGCTTACTGAGTGTTGGGAAAAGCTGGGAAAAAGCTTTACAGGCAATGCAATTAAACACTGTGCAATAAATTCAAACTGAACTGTGTAAGGACAGTCTAACTTTGAACTCTACTTTCCTACAGTTTGATCCCAGGCTCATAGGTGTCTGCCCAAGTAGCCCACCGCCTGCCTATGACATGTATCCAATAATGCTGCCTCTGGCACCTCATTACTGGACGACACCAACTGGACATCAACAACCAACCCCATCATCCTCGGGCAATAATTCTGCTCACCCAAATCCTCAGAGGTCACACAGATTACACTCGACTTGAACTGTCAACAACAGCAAAATGTATCATGTCTCATATATGCATTTAAAACAGTGTTGTTTTCTCTTTTATTGAATATAACTTGAAGTTTAAAAATGATTATGCACTATGCATATTCTCTATTTCAATTTTAATAGTTGTTATAGGAAGATTCAGACTACAGTGTAGTAGTTCCCTGGTAGAACCATAAAAGCACCATGTATTTCTATATGTTGCATTATATACTCTTTATTACAATACAGTACGTACAGGTTGAAGGAAAAATAACATAAACAATGAATACGTTGCCAGAATTTCTTTTTTTAATTTTCTGAGTAACATGTACAGTGATAGAAGTGAAATGTTACATGATGAAAAAATATAACGTTTCCTTGGCTTTTCAACCATGTTAAGGCAAAAGTAAGCATTAAATCGAAGCCACTGATAAATATTTTTACTGTTTGTACATGAAAATAACAAAAAAAGTACTTCCATCAACTAGCCAACCAGCAATGTTAGGTTACATGTTTGCCTTACACAATCAGTGCATATTGTAGGCTACTTCGTCAGGTATTTTTCTTTCTTTTTCTTAATAGAGCTTAAGTGTTCTCAGTGCTACAAATACAAGTCCGACAGAATCAAGCAGACAGAAGTGACACGCTGTGATCCACTGGCTGGATCCTTTAACTGTCAAACAAACTAGAGCTTTACCAGCACGGGACAGGAAATGTTCAACGTATTCAACATTGAAAAGCAAATAAAACAAACTGAGACTTCAGGAATACTGCAGAAGGTCTCACTCTGTTTCTGTATACATATACATAGATATATATGAGAGTGTGTGTGTGCACATTAGGGTATCTCGTGTGTATTGCATGTATCTTCAAAATGATCTATTGCTGTTCAGTTTTCAAATCTGTGGACACAAACGAGATTACGCACAGTTCTGAACACATACAATCATACTGTATGATCAAATGATAAAATAGAGAGAATTTGATACAAATATGACATTTGGTATCTTTTATCCTTAACCAATCTGTCCTACCGATCCAATGTAAACATTACACTACATAAAGTATTTAAGATTTAAAGGCTAAAACGTTAAATGTCCTTCAAGGAAAACCTCCAACATAGCACTGTTACTTGCAAAACATATGCATTACTCTAAGTCTATATCCACATTTATGATAACACACGCACACTCACTCGCACTATTGCACTGAACCTCATAATTACCTCTAAGTCCTTCTTTACAAACATCAATAGAGCTTTATTCCAGTTCTGACAAATAAAGTACAACTTGACCTTAGGCTCAACAGAGGAACACTAACTTTGTACAAAAAAAATGCTCTACATGAGGCTGGTCTTCTGCAGTGTATCCGCTTCTTCACCACACGCCTCTGCCACCAATAGCTGCATGTGGAAACAACCCACCCCACCCCCCCCTCTGGAGCTACCAGTGATGTATCGTCCCTCAACCTTTGGCCTGTGACCTTGGCACCTTGTTGGCGAGCTCTCGGTGACTCTCAGAAAACCCAGCTGACAGGCACCCACTGGTGCTCTGTCGACAGTTTCTCCAGCGCCAGCCGTAGACTTCGGAACGCCGCCTCGAGGCCGTCGTTTATGATGCAAAGGTCAAAGTAATGTCCATAGGCTCTCTTGATGCGCTCACTCTCATCCACCGTCCTCTTTAGTTCTGAGTCCTGAAAGGAGTGTGTCAGGGAGAAGTGCTTTAAGGAAAGAATTGTAAACACTGTTAAAGCTACTGACACCAAGGGAGTGGACATAATGTTAAGAAACCAGAGAACTTTCACGACCCACAGCGAGCAAATCCAATATATATTTTTCAAACTGCAAAAATCCGTGCAACAAGTCATGGTCATAAAGTTTTTACAACTCTACCTGATTCAAGTCAATTTGACCGGTTTCTCCTTAAAGGTCACCTCTTTGGGCTGCTTCCAGCGAGGTTTCTATTTCTAAAGTGCTCTCTGGAAATCATGCTAATCAGGTGAGCAATTTAAATATACCAGCAGCAGTGGAAGCGAGTGCACCAAAGGAGCACATAAAGAAAGCCTTAAAGTCAGTTTAAATCAGTAATAACTTAAATAAATAAATAATAAAACATGTTTTGGGGTGGAAATGTGCAAAGACTTTTGCTACAAGTTTAAATATATATTTCTACATTGCACAAAAAATTACAGGAACACATCAAATGTTTTGGTTCAGATGTTGTCAAATCTTGAATGCTCCACCAGTGTTAGGAGTTGGGTTCTGGTTATGTGGTGTTTTTGTTTGTATGTGTTTTTTGGTGCCTCCCCTTTTGTATAGGTAGGCGGGGCAGTGAGTCACTGAACCTGGCACACCTGTTACTCATCAGATGCTTTCCTCAGAAGTGTTCTTTAGGAGCTTCCTGACAGAGGACTAGTGTCGGAGTATTGGTGTTTTTGGAGCGTCTGAAATTCTGCCCCTGCCTGCTGAAGCCCTTGGATTATTTTGGTGACTGTAAGGTGACTAGGATTTTGCCTCAACTGGTTTGTTTTCCGTCTGGAGGTTTTGGCATCAAACAGTACCAAGTAAGCTCTCCAACTCTCGGTAAAGTTTACTCTAAGCTTTTCTCGGTTATCAGGCAAGACCCTCCTAATTCTCGTCCCTCTCCTTTTTTAGATCGAGTGCACTACCTGTGTGTGTTTTCGTCACCTGCACGTCCTGGCTCCACGTCCCCATTCATACACTGTTGTATATATTTTGTCCTTGTAAATACCTCCCCCTCACTGTAAATAAACTATCTTCACCGCAACTCTGCCTCCGTGCGTTCTGCTTCCTGGGTCCATCTGCATTTGCCATAACAACCAGAGTAACTGATATGAGCTGTTTCCAGCAACACAGGGGTCGCATCAAACCATAGAGCCAACAGCTACATCTCATTTGTTACTGTGCGCCTCTAATGATCTTGGTAGAGAACGAATGAAAGCACAGACTTACTGTTAACTGTTTTGTGACAACTCCTGACTCAATTGCCGACCTATTCATAGCTTTGAGGACCTCAAAGTCTGGGGCTTCGATGAACACAACGTAGGGCAGGAATTCAGATGTCCGCAGGACTTTAATAGCCTTAAGAGAAAAGCAGAAACAGTACAGATGTTTTACAATCACTGCATCACTTCGCCGCAAATGAGCAAAAACACTCAAACAAATCCAATAGAAAAGCTAAGAATCCCATTTAAAAAAACACCTGCAGCGTCTTCCTCTGACTTAGTTAATAAGATGTGTAAAAATAATTATCTGAGTGGATGCAGATCATTAAGAGATCCTCTTGGATAAATATTGATGAAAAGACTGAAAGCATTTCAGCAGCCACAAGCTGTTCTATCCTGGAGAAATTAAAGTGTAACCAAATAAAGAAGGTAAAGCTGTTTCCTCTACCTGTGGGTTAACATCCAGGATGCAGATCTTTCCTGTTTCTATCACATCGTGTATGGAGCTGATCTTTGTGCCATACAGGTTCCCGTCATACTCGCCGTGCTCCAGGAAACGCCCGTTTTTGATGTCACATTCCATTTCGCTGCGGCTCATAAAGGAGTACATCTGGCCATCTCTCTCATCCACCTTTGGTTTTCTAGAGGTGACTGCGTCATTGCAATAAACAGAAACATCTTGGTTTTTTTTTTTTAAACTGATCTGCACTAAAGGTTCAACTTCAGCTACAACAAAAACCTGCTTGTGCTTTAATTGGTGAATATGGCATCGTGTGATGATAGCTTTACTCACAGGGGATTGTGGTGCCGTAGCGTTGGGGATCTGACACCAGCAGTTTGTTCTTCAGGCTACGACGGCCGACACCCTGAGCTCCGATCAGAACCAGAGTCTTCCTCCTGAAGGGCGGGACTTTGGCAACCTCCTCGTAGATCCGCAACTCATGACGATCAAATTCTAATCGGGAAGTAATAATAAGTCAAACTGACACAAGAAAAAAAACAACAAAAATCACAAGGTAGTGGATAATTTTGCCCAAAGCTCATATAAAGTTACCTGCATTCTTGGTGGTCAAATACATCATCTTTTTCTTCTTCTTACCCACCACTCCTGCACAAAGAGGACCTGAGACAGAGCAGAGAGAAAAGCAACATCAAACCTTCAACCACTCCAACAAAATACCTCTGAAAACACTCCAAGAGCTGATGAAAATGTAAAGCATTGGAGGGTTTTAAAGAGACCACTAGATGGCACTGTGCGCCAATACTAATTAGTTGTATACAACCAATCTGCTGCCAGGGACACCTGTGACTGCACGATCTGCTGACCGTCTGTTCAGTGTGGCAGATTATTTGGCATAGGAGAGAGTATCTTCTAGAAGGAAAGTAATACTTGGAATCATGAGTACTCACATACTCAGTACTATCCTGATGACAAATTCACCTTGTCAAAGTAGGGCAAAAAATAATTATGACTTTGCTCTGAACAGCTATAGTTCTAATTATTAAATATTGTGTCCCAACTATATAGATCAGTGGATAAACATTATTGTATCAATTTCCAAATGTTTCATTCTCTCTCTGCTGGTATATGTGGAAAATATGCTGATAGACAGCTGTGTCCTTCCTGAGCTCCAAGGGCAGTTCTTCCTCTCCTCTACAAGTGAAGGGTATGCAGCTGGCTATGACTCACCACCTGTTTTGTTGCCACTGAGCAGAGCAGAGCAGTCAAATCTAAAGAAACACGGCGTCTCATGAGAGGAGAGATCATTATTGATCAGGTTTTACGGACGGTTGTCTTATCACCGCTCATCAATCAAGCCTTCTTCTCGAGGAGTGGTAGCGCTTGAATGTCAGACCCTGCAGCTTAATAACCAACAGATTGGATCAGGCCACCTGAGTCACTCCGATGCTCATTACCAGTTCAGCACTCTCTGACTGAGGAGCAGACTGAAGAGGTGAGAGGAGGATGAGCAAACAGCGCCAGATGAAGCACTTGTATGATATGGAGAGGAACAGATGTTGGCTTTGTTGCCGGGGTGTTTGTGCAGCGAGGAGCCTGTATCGAATCTGCATAATGAGAAGCGCTTCTCTGCTCTGCTGCATACTGCTAATAGGTGTACCTGTAGTAGCGAGCTCCAGATCTCTCTTCACAAAAGCCTTCCTCTTCTCCTCAAGTAGCTGGCTTGGAATTAGTCCTGCGCTGCCACCTTCTATATGACAGGCCTACGAAGGGGAAACGCACATGCAACGTGAAGCAGCTAACAAATCGAAACATCTTATGTGGCTAAAATACGCACATGTGGCTGTACTAACCTGCCACCAGTTGAGGTCCTCCTGGTTAAAGATCTGCAGAATGTCTCCACTGTTGAAGCTAAGCCCCGCCTCCTTGCATGGAATCAGGTTATCATGAGACGGGTCGTAATCAAAGTGACACTTCACAAAGGCCTGAATGAACAATTACATTAGAGAGAGGGAACATGTCAGTCAAACCTTTTACACCCAATATAGAATCGTGATGCTTCCTGTGTGTACACGTGATCGGCTTAGATGGACTGGATGACCGACTGTCCATCAATATGAAACAGCCCTTGCCCATGTAAAGCCTTCCCTATCTCCCAGCTCGCTCTTCCGACAGCTCAAGCCTACAGGATTCAGCTCATAAACCAAACCATCTATCCCAACCCCCACTGATAGGACAAGGAGTCGACGGACTGAGACAAAAAAAAAAAAAAAAAAAAAACACGGAGAAAAAGAGGGAGAGAGAAATAAAGAGAGAGCCAAAATCTGTAGCCATGGCAACCATCCCCTCCTCCCCCCTCCGCGCTTGACGTCGTCTCTTTTCTGAACTGATGCATGAACATAAAACGGGCTTTGCCATCCTGTACCGTACTGCCTTTGCGTGCGTGCGTCCTTCCCTCTGTAAGGACACGACAGACAGACGGACAAACGCATATTCTCCTTTAGCCAAAGCGAGCTGTCAGTTGAGTTTAGTCGCCAGCGTTACAACCAAGCTCCAGGCCTGGAGCGCAGACAGCTGGATTACACTGAGACTTCTGGGTACAACTCTAATCGTAGCATCGACACCACATACGCTGTGCGTCCACCTACACAGCTCTTAACTGTGCGAGCACAACCAATCATTCTTTAATGTCTCCCGCGGACAGATTTCTCTTAAGTATTTAAGTAGGGCAGCTTTCATAGAAGAAAGCAAAACTAAACCCTCAACAAAGCGAAGGCTTTTAGACCATAATGTATGCCGGAGATATGTATTCTTACAAAGAAATCTGCATCTTTTGAAATCCATGAAGCGCTATACCTGAGGATAGACTCTTCTGAGGTGCTGAATGGAAAGGAGGTGATTTCTCTTATACATGAAGGCCCTCTTTCAGCAATTTTGCCAGACTGAACGCTGTCTTTTGGTGCAGGGTGCTATCATCCTAATGTGTGAAATACTTCTGTTCTGTAAGGTTCTGCTACCATCGTAAAGATACGCACAAGGTGTCTTTTGAAGTCAGTGCCTTGACACATTAGAGTGTATAAAGGAGGGATGGTGATTTGTTGGCCGTAGTCCTTTCAAGGAGTTTGTTTTGTTTTGCTTTTACTCCCTGCTGTTTTGTTTACTTTCATGTTCAGCTGCTGGTCTGGTTTTTACACCAAAACTAATGAGGTTAGGTTTAGAAACAGATCGTGGTTTTGGAATAAAACACACCCCTGGAATTAAACTTAATGAGTTTAATTCACAGACAGTATAAAAGACAGGCATCACCCACTGTTTTCCGAAGTCATAGAGTTGAGTGTTTCAGACATAACCATGTTGGTTTATGCTATCTATGGTTTAAACGTGATACTATTGGTCCTTTACAAATGTGCGTGTGTGAAGATGAGAGTGAGAAACCCGTCTTAGTGTGACAGTAACCTGATGCACGCACTGAGGCCAAAGCATCGCTTGTATTTGATAAATTAAATCCCGGAAATAGACAGAAAGACATTTTTCACACAAATCTAGTCAGAAACAGGTGTCTTAAAATTTTGTCCTCATGATGTAACTTTTTCCTCAGGAGGAAAATTTAACCAAAGATATTAAAGTTTTTTCTGTCATGCATGTCTGAACCAATAAATTAGACGATCGTAAGCTTTGTAAAATCACAGCTTTGTTCACACTAAAGGACTATAAAAATACATTTCTAGTAGGTGGTGGACACAAAAACAGTTTAACTGCAAACTATCTTCATAGTATAATCTCATATGTAAGTTGGATTTTTTTTCACCTATACAAATACAGGCCGTTTACCATTTACTATTCTTTTCTTATAAACGATTTCTTGTATATGTTGGTTAGACATAAAGAATTTATTTAGCCCAGCTTCTCAAGATTCACTGCACTTTTTCCTCTTCGCAGAGGCCAATCAGTAGCAGTGTTGTGTACACTGCATCCTCTCATCCTTGCATCCTATTGGCAAAAATTTACCAGGCAAGATAACCCATTTCTATTTCCCCTCAATACTAAACTCGGTGAGCGGGTTTCAGCATGATCAGAGTCTGATTCTTAGAAAGCTAATGCTCATCAGCTAACATAACCAGAGGAAAGCACTGACATCATCTAATAGCTAAAAGCACTACACCAAGCAATTTCCTGCAAACATTTGATAGTCAATCAACTGTGGAATCTGAAATAATGACAAAAAGGCAAACATATGAAGAGGATCCTCTGCGTTATAAGCTGCCTGTGAGATCTTTCTCTAGCTTGCTCATGCCGATTTCAATTACAGATCCATTATGCATGGGTGCAGGAAACCTGCTCTGCATTTGGATAAGTGACAAAGCTGTAATGCACATATTAAAGCTAAATAGCCAGTGTCATCTAAAAAGTCCCATTATGGTATTACATAATGATTCCTGGCACAGCGTGCAAGGTTATAGATAGCAGGGTGGATGCCAGGGATGACATTAAGTGGTGCTTACTGATGAAAATGACTGTATACTTTTAAATCAATTTAATCTTTTTATGCAATATTTATTCCACAATGTATTCTACTTTAACAAAAACAGAAGCTTAAATGTGGAAGATCAAAGCATTTCGAGCACAGAAAGTTCCATTAAAGTGTCCTTTTTATATTTATTTCCAGCTCCAGTTTGTGCCATTTAGGTATTTTGGGCATCTTTCATGTGTGTCAGATCAAAGAGCAACAGCTATGATGCAGCAGAGTTTGCAGAACAAGTTTTAACCGCACAGATTTAACGTGACTTGAAGCAAAGCCTGAATCGGGTTTGCTTTGTAAACACTCCTTACCCTTTAAAAATGACCGACCTGTCTAGGTGTGTGCGGCTCCTGGTAGCTGGGCAGGATCTTCAGTACAACGCTGCCGCTTGCCTCCTTCAGCATTTCCTGGAGGACTTTGGGGTCGTTGCCGACCTCTTTGCCGTTCACCTCCTTGATGATGTCGCCAACATGAAGCAGACCTTGCTGGTCAATCATGCCACCGTGGAGGATCCTGGCAATCACCAGCTCGCCGCTCTCTACTCGAAAAGTCACTCCCTGTGCACATGTACAGAGTCTCAGTGTAATAATTATTTTTCATGCGGGCTAACTAGAGAAGGAGACCCAGGGGGACAGCCTGGCAATGTCCTCCACTGTAAAGTGGTTTAAGGGACGAGTTGGGGTGAGTGTTTAATTTAATTGTGAGGGATGAAGCCAATAGTAAAATCACTTGAGCTGAAATTAGGAAGCCAACAGATGCAAACACATCTACTGTTTTATTAGAAAGACATTTAGGCTTAAAGAGATATATTTCAGGCTTCTTGCTTTAACATTGAATCACTATTATTGCACCTTATTTTTCTTCTTTATCTTAAACTAATGTCTCGTCACCTCTGACCCATGATTGATTGATTCGAGAAAGATGGCAGAGAGTTTGTGTGCAGAAAGTGAGACAATAGGGCATCTGGCAAAGTTATCATCAAATTATTCGTATGTGCCTGCTCACCGTGGACATAAATCACACCAATTTAGCGCTACAATGCCGCATAAATCTGACTTTTGTCTCTTTTTAACAATGGTAGAGAAAAATCTCATTATACTGAGTGCATATGCTCCACCCAAAGCATAAATCCTCCACTTCTCTGGGGTGTTTTATTTAGTCAGGCTCAATCCAGACTTAATGATTACAATTTGCAGGTTTTCTTTACTGAGCAGACTTACCAGGTGCTCACCAGACACCTTACGGATGCCGACCATCCTGACTGCATCTGGAGGAACCGGCTGGTTGTTGAGGGCTGCGTCCATGAATGAACACGGGCTCGGTGGTGGAGTCTCATAGTTTTTGGATGCCACAGAATCATGAGTCTCCAGGAGAGACTGTGAACATACCGACAGGTAATGTAATCACACATGAAGACGTAATACACATTACATAAACTGCAAAAAATTATCTTGTCTTGCTCTCATCAGTGAGGCTCTGCCATCAGAGCAACAAAGTACTGCAGCTCCAGTAAGGGAAATCATGTTTCATGAAGCTTAAAAAGCTAGACAAGTGCTGGTTTATTAAAATTAAAATTTGATGTGAGGGATGTGTCGTGTTTTCCAGACCTGGAAGTGGGGTTCCTTCAGGATGCGAACAAGCTCATCAGCTGCCTGGCTTCTGTGCGCGAGCGGGCTCAGCTCTTTGAGGATGTCCTGGACCAGCTCCACATTGTTCTCACGCACAGCTTCAAGCTTGGGTTCCTCAAATCGCTCATGAGCCTAGGATTCGATTAATATAAGACAGATGTTACTCCAGGCTATCCTTCCAATCTCAGTCCATTACCTGTCTCTCCTATTATGTGTTGTGTGTATTTTCCACTGATGGGGCAAAACTACACAATCTCCTACTTTATTTTATTTTTAATGAGTGCAGCAAAGTAGCTTGTCAAGTTACAACAAATTTAGCAAAGCAGAAGTAGCAAAGAGCACAATAGCAAACAAAACAAAACTAAGTAACCTCAATCCAAGCTCATGCAGAGACAAGCGCACAGCCTGTGTTCATAAATGGTGACTCGATGATACAAAAATAAAAATAAATAACTACAGGCACCAAGTTGAGCAGAAACATGTACCCTGCAGGTTTTTCAAGGTATGATGTGAGACATCAATATTTCAGGAAGCATTCATTTTTCACTTTCTGCTCCCCTGCTGCTAAAGATAGACGTACACAAGGTCTCCACACCTCTGGCTCTGAGTGAGCAAACGTATCATGTGACTCTTGACTCTGGGTTAAACCTCTCGATGGTACACCGTGCTATGCTCCGCAAACCATTCAGTTGCTACAGAACCTAATTACATGCAGACTGTTTTTCAAAAACCAAATGCAAATGCAATCATTTACAGTGACACAATTGGCAACTGCACACTAACCGGTGCTGTGCTTGTAGATTCATATTGTTAGGCAATCCCACAGAGTATTTGTGTGGTGGGACTGACTACTACCCTGGCAGCTAAAATGTTTGTTTGCTGAGGATGAGATGAAGGATCCATGCCGGGGGACAAGAAACGTACACGTAAATGCACAAACAGATCCACAGATATTCAGTCAAACACATAAATCTATGTACTTAACTACACGGTACTACACACAGAGGGATACAAGGTTTTATCTTCAGGCATTCGAGCAAGCACGCAGCTCTCTTCTAACCTTAAGGAACAACATAGTATGAGCAGAGAGTAGAAGTAGGAATAACTGGTATACACACAATGCGATTGACACAAAACAAAAACAGATTTGTGTAAGTGAAGAAAAACATCTATTCTGAAAACTGCAGTAATAACATATTTATTCTCTGGTGATGAGTGGCATTCCTTTTAGAAGTAATTTCAGCACAATTAAAAAGCAATCTCTTAGATTATAGTATTACCTAATGATAAGAGTACGTAAGAAAACGTCCACATAAAATAAAATAAATTTTAAAGAAAACATTGCAATGACCTTACCTATGTGTTACAGTGTCCATCCTACCATTCACCTACTTCTGGAAATCCTGACTTAACTTGCAGAGCGAGCTGTCATTGGCAGCACCTCTTCAATCACATGCCCAGCACGCAGGACTATTAATTCCCCTCAGAGTGACAACTCAAGCTGACCTAAAAGCTATTCGCTGCAGTTTCAGAGATGCAGCAACAGCAGCAACATTTTATCCCTCTGGCATAAAATGATGCAAATACTGCCACGTGTAAACGCTGTTCTCTCTGCCACCTCACTAACTGACCTTAACAAGCCTGCTAACGCAACCATATCCGCGAGCTCAGCTGAATGCCTAGAAGTCATGGACGGAAGTAACAACTAAGAAGAAAATGCAGTGGCATGGTTACAGTAACAGACTGCTTATTTTAAAAACGAAATAACAACTAAGTAACTTAATAACTTCCTACTTCACCTCGTTCTTGAGGTATCACATTCACAAACTTGGGTGTCAACGCCGCCTGCCCACCCAGCCAGTGGCCAACAATACCCTGCCAGCCTTTTATAGCTGAGGGGTATAAAAAGTAATCTGAGGAAAAGAGTTTCTCCTTTTTCTTTTTCTTCAACTGCAAGTGAGTTAGCATCGCTTTATTTGACCTTCATACATTTAATAAGCACCACCATAGTAAGTCAGGACTCTTATGACTAAGTCAAATATTTATAAATTGGCCATCTGTGTTAATCCTCGAGGACTGATGGATGGCTGGGTGGATGGATGGATGGATGGATGATCCGTTTAGAGCAAGCCCATGTTAAAATAAAAATATTCATATTTGGCTGAAGTGTACCGAGACTGATAAGTATCCACATTTTCTCCCACCCCTAGTAATCAGTAGTACAACTCTTTTTTTTAAGGCTAATGAGCACTGGTGCTCTAAAGACAACCAGTTAACAAAGCTGGCGCAGCAGTGTTACAATTATATTAGTCTGTAAAAATTCACTCTCTCATTTTTGCCATTTTACAAGCTGCATGAGACGATTTCCTTGCCTTTGCCTAAGATATCAGCTGTAATTCAACAGGACCTCTATGTCAGCTGTAGAAATAAACATAAACTGAATGCCAGGTTTGTGAGACATGAGGATCTTATTTTAAAATAATCCCATGCTATAGTACTGTTTGGCCCATTTACTTTAGTCCGTTGTTAGGTGGTTGCCAGGCAATGTGACTGCACCATATTAAATCACATATATCATTCAAATATAAAAAAAATTTATAAGGTGTTATAAAAAAAAAAAAAAGATGCTAAAAAATTGGTCAATTTAGCCTGTTAGTGGTTGGTTGCTGGGCAACACAATGATGCCTTAATATCTAATATAGATTAGAACCTTCAGGGTCCCAATATATATCACTGTGTGCCAAGTTGATGGTGCAGGAGGTCATGGATAACCACAGAGCCAGAGATTTGCTGTATTATAGAAAGATACTTTGCAGAAGCCATTGTGAGTAGTACCAAGGTTCATTATTTCAGAGCCACGTGGCATTGTTTTACAAAGACACCGGAGTCTCATTAATAGTCTGAACAGGCATGTGACGGCTTAGAAATTAGATTAAATAGCACGGGGTACAAAGCTGAAAGTGTCAAAGCAAGCGTCGGCTCATTTAGTTGCCCTAACTACTTTAATAGTTCCGACTACTCTGTTAGAAAGAGAGCCAGGTGCTGAGTCAGTACCACAAAACTGATAATAATGAAGCGCTGCAACTGAATATTCGAGCTTCAGCTCCTCTTATCAATATCTGCTAAATGTCCTGTAATCATGATTCTGATTCTTTATAGAACTGTGGGTTGCGCTGATTGCATTGTTCTGTGCAATTAGCATAACTGCAGCCACCGTGCCATAAGCGTGCACACATGAACACTCGCTCTATTATCCCCGTCTCTCTGTTAGCATTTTCTCGGTCTCTCAGCACATCAAGCAAAAGCTCGTTAAGTGTTTATAGATCCACCACGGGTCGAAGGGAAACCACCGTCCAGGAAATCCTTCTTAAATCCTTCACCAAGACTCACAGCTTGCATCAGATGAATCTTTTATGAGAATGCTCATCAATACACTGGGACTGTATGTCTCTAAGACACTCGGCACAAATAGCAGGGTCATGCTCTTGCCACGCACTCACACACACAAACATGCCTCAAAGCATACCAAAAACGAAGCAACAGAAAGGGACACAGAAAGAGAAAGGATGCAGGAGCATCTCCCTGGACAGAGAAACAACTTCAACTTTACTCTTAGCTGCACAAATATAAGGGAAAAATTAACTCTGTCTATACTTTAAATCAGCGGGGAACTTTTTCCTTATCCTCCTGTTGCTTGGGAAAAAAAGTCCAGGTTTTTAAAAAGGGATGAGAAAAATTCTGCTCTTGGCAAGAAGTGGGAGGGGAAGACATAGTGAGATGAAACTGTGAAAAAAAAAACTGGCACCGCTCAGCTCTTCCACTCTTCTCCCTTCACTTCAAAAAGCTATACCCTGTACCTCCATTTGAATAAGAATGACCTAGGGCTGGTTTTGCATGAGGACAGCTAAGAAATTGCATCTCTCATCATGTGCATGGAGAGTACTACTTTGTAGTTTTTGAGAAATCAGCTCGGTTATTCAGCCATGCAGCCCATGTGCAAGTATACATCGTGATGATTGAAGAAATGCAAGGATCCACACTAAGACATCGTAGAGAAACAGCTGACTGTCACTAAAATCAGGCCTATGGAAAAATATTCAGTTACTGAATTGTTGATGGCACCTGCTCTATTATTGATACAGTAAATATTTTACCAGTCTAGACAAAAAAAAAAGACTGCCAGTCATGTCTGAATTTTCTTGGACAAAAGGATGATGTTGTAGGCACAACTACACTGATTTTCTCTCCGTCCAGGACGATCTTTAATCCAAGCGCAATCTGTATAAACTGAACATGTTTATTTTCACTGATGACAAAAAAAAGAAGAGTGCATGGAGAGTAAATCAAAGATGTTTCAGTGGCATGGCAGCCTTTTTCATCCTTGTTTCTTTGCTGTAATACTTTAGTAGCGAGTATCACAAGGTGTAAGGTTCTCCTTTTACATTTTAGATTTTGGAAGTCTCATTAAAAACTGATGAATGCATCCTTTACGCTAAGTGTAGCAGATTGTTTAGTACCTCACACAGCAGCAGCTCAAACCAAGGCTGGATACAATCAATTCCACAGTCATATTTTTGTCACATTTCACAGTGAAAGAAGAAGGCATCAAAACATGTGTGTGAAAACCACACAGGCATTATAATGTACAGAGAGCTTGTCAAGCCTATGCAAAATGTGCAAGTGAGTCATTTTGCTGCAGTAAATATAAAGAGAGTTATAAGGAACATGTCTCATCTCTTATGAGCACAGCTTTTTGAATAAATAAATAAATTTTAAATCTATGTCTAATCTAATCTACTTCATGTTTTTAGTGATCATTGGAGTTGCTACTGACATCTGCACTTGTCAAGTTTCAGACAAGTCAAGAATAAGTGGGCTGTTCCCTTCATGTGTGTTGTTAAAATGACTGACAGGTTTGAAAGAATAGGAATGCTAATACTTCTAAAAAAAAAAGAAATATATGTTTATCTGTTATTTTTTGTAATGTGCAGAGACACATTTAATCTTTTTGTGTATTTTTGCATATTTTCTGGAATTCGTTCAACCTGCTGCAACAATAAAACACCTAGAAACAAGCTCCACCTGTGCCAACAGCAGTGACATAAGCCAGAGGTGTGCGTTAGCTGGGTTTAAGTTTGCACAACATCAACAAAATTGGTTCCCGCCCCTGCTGAGCATGCTCAGCTGGCTCTCCCAATCTCAATTAATGGGAGTGTTTATGAGGCAAAATGTCTGTGAAGGTTCTCAGTCATCCAGGTCATCGTAGGGTTATATGAGGGTTATATCTGGGACTCTCCACCATTTGACCTTAGAACTGAAGAAGCCTCTCGGATGAGAGGTGAAACGTCTTCAAGTAACTTAAAGAAGTCCAGACGCTTTTCTTTGCAAGCTCCTTTGACTACGATGACCTGGATGACTGAGATCCTTCACAGACATATTGCCGTACATTTTGGGAGGAACACCCTTCAACTGGTGCGGGAGGATGAAAGGGAATCAAGGAAACTAGCGGATTATAGGAACCATCTCCGTTTCAACCTAAGATGCAGACAAACCAGAGTTGTTCCCAAGAGCCTGCGCCTTGGATCCACTGTCAGGGGATACAGAGCAGACTTGATTCTACAGAGAGCGCAAAATCACCTTTTAAGTGAAAGGATAAGACAGGTCCATTTCACTATAGATGCCCTCCAGATCAAGATCAGCCAGACTCTGCAGGAACTGGAAACACTTCTACCCTCTCCAATCTTAGAAGAGGTTTACAAGTTTGTGGACAAGGCTCAGCGGGCCCAACACTCGAAAGGAAAAGAAAGACAACGCAGGAAATTTCACACCTTGCTTTCAAAAACACACACTCCTCATTCTGAATCTGAACCTACACAACCCATAGAAGAAAACACACCTGAAGACAGTCAGGAGAAATGGGTTAAGAACTTTTCAGACAGGAATCTCACTGAACCTGAAAAGAGAGTATTAGCCAAAGGTCTCAATTTTGCCATTTCTCCACAACAGTTGCCCATAGTGGACCTCATCACAGCCACAGAATCTGCCATTCGGATTAATAAATTATCACAGACAGAAGCAGAGCAAATCAGGATGAAAGTCTCAGCCACCCTCTCCAGTGCCAAAGTCCCTCCGTCCAACCTCACAATACAGGAAAAGAAGGCCGTCGCTTCCCTGAGCAAAGACCACAACATCACTGTTTTACCAGCGGATAAGGGAAGATGCACCGTGGTCCTAAACACTACAGATTACCATACAAAGATCACTACTCTCCTCAGTGACAACAATACCTACGAAGCCTTAAAGCGAGACCCCACAAGCAGCTACAAAAAGAAAGTTATAGCTTGCCTTCAAGACTTGGAAAAGGACAAAATCATTGACCGCCTTACTTATCACCGCCTTTACCCAGGGGATGCCATACCCTGCATTTACGGACTTCCAAAAATCCACAAGGAAGCTGTCCCACTCAGACCCATAGTCAGTAGCATAAACTCAGCCACTTATAACATTGCAAAACACCTTGCTACCATCCTTGCTCCTCTCGTGGGGAACACCCCACACCACATCAAGAACTCCACCGATTTCACTGACAAGGTCCAGAAACTTACCCTGGATCCAGATGAAACCATAGTGTCCTTTGATGTAGTCTCTCTCTTCACTTGCATACCCACCACGGAGGCAGTGGAGACTGTCAGAAAACGACTACAAGAAGACAACTCCTTGGAGGACAGGACCAACTTCACACCCGATCAGATTTGCACACTGTTAGACCTCTGCCTCACCACCACATATTTCAAATACAACGAAGGCTATTACAGACAAAAACATGGCTGTGCCATGGGCTCCCCTGTGTCACCTATTGTAGCCAACCTTTACATGGAGGAAGTGGAAAGCAAGGCTCTTGGCTCTTTCTCTCCTCCAAGTCTCTGTTAGTACATGACTTAATAATTGATCAACAAATTGATTTACTCTGCCTTACAGAAACCTGGTTGCAGCAGGATGATTATGTTAGTTTAAATGAATCAACACCCCCGAGTCATTCTAACTACCAGAAATCTCGAAGCACAGGTCGAGGGGGCGGTGTGGCAGCAATTTTTCACACCAGTCTATTAATTAATGAAAGACCAAGACAGACTGTTAATTCATTTGAAAGCCTGATGCTTAGCATTGTCCACCCCAGCTGTGAAACTCAGAAACCAGTCTTACTTGTCAGGCCCCATCTTATCTTAATGACCTTGTAGTACCATATCACCCTATTAGAGCACTTCGCTCCCACTCTGCAGGCCTACTTGTTGTTCCTAGAGTATTTAAAAGTAGAATGGGAGGGAGAGCCTTCAGTTTTCAGGCCCCTCTTCTGTGGAACCAGCTTCCAGTTTGGATTCGGGAGACAGACACTATCTCTACTTTTAAGATTAGGCTTAAAACTTTCCTTTTTGCTAAAGCATATAGTTAGGGCTGGACCAGGTGACCCTGAATCCTCCCTTAGTTATGCTGCAATAGATGTAGGCTGCCGGGGGATTCCCATGATGCATTGAGTTTTTCCTTTCCAGTCACCTTTCTCACTCACTATGTGTTAATAGACCTCTCTGTATTGAATCATATCTGTTATTAATCTCTGTCTCTCTTCCACAGCATGTCTTTTATCCTGTCTTCCTTCTCTCACCCCAACCGGTCGCAGCAGATGGCCGCCCCTCCCTGAGCCTGGTTCTGCCGGAGGTTTCTTCCTGTTAAAAGGGAGTTTTTCCTTCCCACTGTCGCCAAAGTGCTTGCTCATAGGGGGTCATATGATTGTTGGGCTTTTCTCTGTATCTATGAAGCGCCTTGAGGCGACATTTGTTGTGATTTGGCGCTATATAAATAAAATTGAACTTGTTATCATCTATCGTCCACCTGGGCCTTACACAGAGTTTCTGTCTGATTTCTCAGACTTTATATCTGATTTAGTTCTGAGCTCAGATAAAATAATTATTGTGGGTGATTTTAACATCCATGTTGATGCTAAAAATGACAGCCTCAACATGGCATTTAATCTGTTGTTAGACTCAATTGGTTTCTCTCAAAATGTAACAGAACCCACCCACCACTTTAATCACACTCTAGATCTTGTTTTAACATATGGCATAGAAACTGAACATTTAACAGTGTTTCCTGAAAACCCTCTCCTGTCTGATCATTTCTTGATAACATTTACATTTACAATAATTGATTACGCAGCAATGGAGAGTGGACTTTATCAAAGTAGATGTCTTTCTGAAAGCGCTGTAACTAAGTTTAAGAATATAATCCAGCCACTGTTATCATCGTCAATGCCCTGTACCAACACAGAGCAGAGCAGCTATCTGAACGCTACCCCAACAGAGGTCGATTATCTTGTTAATAATTTCACCTCCTCACTACGTACGACTCTGGATACTGTAGCTCCAGTGAAAACTAAGGTCTCTAATCAGAAGTACCTGACCCCGTGGTATAATTCTCAAACACGTAGCCTAAAGCAGATGACTCGTAATCTGGAGAGGAAATGGCGTGTCACAAATTTAGAGGATCATCATTTAGCCTGGAGAAATAGTTTGTTGCTTTATAAGAAAGCCCTCCGCAAAGCCAGAACAGCTTACTACTCATCACTGATTGAAGAAAATAAGAACAACCCCAGGTTTCTCTTCAGCACTGTAGCCAGGCTGACAAAAAGTCAGAGCTCTTTTGAGCCAACCATCCCTTTAACGTTAACTAGTGATGACTTCATGAACTTCTTCACAAATAAAATTTTTATCATTAGAGAAAAAATTACCAATAATCATCCCACAGATGTAATATTATCTACAGCTACTCTTAGTACCATTGATGTTAAGTTAGACTCTTTTTCTCCAATTAATCTTTCTGAGTTAACTTCAATAATTACTTCCTCCAAACCATCAACGTGTCTTTTAGACCCCATTCCTACAAAACTGCTCAAAGAAGTCCTGCCATTGATTAATTCTTCGATCTTATATATGATCAACCTATCTCTAATAATCGGCTATGTACCACAGGCCTTCAAGGTGGCTGCAGTTAAACCTTTACTCAAAAAGCCATCTCTAGACCCAGCAGTCTTAGCTAATTATAGGCCAATCTCCAACCTTCCTTTCATATCAAAAATCCTTGAAAGAGTAGTTGTCAAACAGCTAACAGATCATCTGCAGAGGAATGGTTTATTTGAAGAGTTTCAGTCAGGTTTCAGAGTTCATCACAGCACAGAAACAGCTTTAGTGAAGGTTACAAATGATCTTCTTATGGCCTCTGACAGTGGACTCATCTCGGTGCTTGTCCTTCTTGACCTTAGTGCAGCATTCGATACTGTTGACCATAATATCCTATTAGAGCGATTAGAACATGCTGTAGGTATTACAGATATTGCACTGCAGTGGTTTGTATCATATCTATCTAATAGACTCCAATTTGTGCATGTAAATGGAGAGTCCTCTTCACACACTGAGGTTAATTATGGAGTTCCACAGGGTTCAGTGCTAGGACCAATTCTGTTTACATTATACATGCTTCCCCTAGGCAGCATCATTAGAAGACATAGCATACATTTTCACTGCTATGCAGATGACACCCAGCTCTATCTGTCCATGAAGCCAGATAACACACACCAATTAGTTAAACTGCAGGAATGTCTCAAAGACATAAAGACTTGGATGGCCACTAACTTTCTGCTTCTTAACTCAGATAAAACTGAGGTCATTGTACTTGGCGCTGAAAAGCTTAGAAATATGGTATCTAACCAGATTCTTACTCTGGATGGCATTACCTTGGCCTCCAGTAACACTGTGAGGAACCTTGGAGTCATTTTTGACCAGGATATGTCCTTCAACGCACATATTAAACAAATATGTAAGACTGCGTTCTTCCATTTGCGCAACATCTCTAAAATTAGAAATATCCTGTCTCAGAGTGACGCTGAAAAACTAGTTCATGCATTTATTACTTCCAGGCTGGACTACTGCAATTCATTATTATCAGGATGTCCAAAAAACTCACTGAAAAGCCTTCAGTTAATCCAAAATGCTGCAGCAAGAGTACTGACAGGGACTAGAAAGAGAGAGCATATTTCTCCTGTTTTGGCTTCCCTTCATTGGCTTCCTGTTAAATCCAGAATTGAATTCAAAATCCTGCTCCTCACATACAAGGTCTTAAATAATCAGGCCCCATCTTATCTTAATGACCTTGTAGTACCATATCACCCTATTAGAGCACTTCGCTCCCACTCTGCAGGCCTACTTGTTGTTCCTAGAGTATTTAAAAGTAGAATGGGAGGGAGAGCCTTCAGTTTTCAGGCCCCTCTTCTGTGGAACCAGCTTCCAGTTTGGATTCGGGAGACAGACACTATCTCTACTTTTAAGATTAGGCTTAAAACTTTCCTTTTTGCTAAAGCATATAGTTAGGGCTGGACCAGGTGACCCTGAATCCTCCCTTAGTTATGCTGCAATAGATGTAGGCTGCCGGGGGATTCCCGTGATGCATTGAGTTTTTCCTTTCCAGTCACCTTTCTCACTCACTATGTGTTAACAGACCTCTCTGTATTGAATCGTATCTGTTATTAATCTCTGTCTCTCTTCCACAGCATGTCTTTTATCCTGTCTTCCTTCTCTCACCCCAACCGGTCGCAGCAGATGGCCGCCCCTCCCTGAGCCTGGTTCTGCCGGAGGTTTCTTCCTGTTAAAAGGGAGCTTTTCCTTCCCACTGTCGCCAAAGTGCTTGCTCATAGGGGGTCATATGATTGTTGGGCTTTTCTCTGTATCTATGAAGCGCCTTGAGGCGACATTTGTTGTGATTTGGCGCTATATAAATAAAATTGAATTGAAATTGAATTGAATTTCAAAGGAAGAGTACCCAGCCACTGGTACAGATATGTAGACGACACCTGGGTCAAAATCAAGACAGAAGAAGTGGAATCCTTCACGGCGCACATCAACGCTGTGGATAAAAACATCAAGTTCACCAGGGAAGACACGAAGGATGACTGTTTGCCTTTCCTGGACTGCGCTGTGCACATTGAAGAGAATGGCAACCTCAACATCGAAGTTTACCGGAAGCCCACACACACGGACCAGTACCTCCTGTTTGACTCCCATCACCCTCTGGAACACAAACTTGGAGTAATTAGGACCCTACACCACCGGGCAGAACATGTTCCCTCTAAGCCTGAAGGGAAAAAGAAGGAACACACACATGTAAAGGAAGCACTCAAAACGTGCGGCTATCCTAAATGGGCGTTTTTAAAGTCAGCAAAGAGGCACAGAAAAGAAGATCAGACACCAGCGAGGGAGGATAAGAAGGACAGGCGCAACAACATTGTCATCCCCTATGTAGCCGGTGTATCAGAGAAACTCAGGAGGGTTTTCTCCAAGCATGACATCCCGGTGTACTTCAGACCCAGCAACACACTCAGACAAAAACTGGTTCACCCGAAAGACAAAACGCCAAAACACAGACTTAACAATGTGGTGTATGCCGTACAGTGCAGCGAGGAATGCCCAGACCTCTACATTGGAGAGACCAAACAGCCACTTCACAAGCGCATGGCACAACACAGAAGAGCGACCTCCACAGGACAAGATTCAGCTGTCCATCTGCATCTTAAGGATAAAGGACACTCTTTCAAGGATGCCAATGTTCACATTTTGGACAGAGAGGACAGATGGTTTGAAAGAGGAGTGAAAGAAGCCATCTATGTCCACTGTGAGCGACCATCTTTGAACAGAGGCGGTGGTTTACGACACCAACTCTCTGCCATCTATAATCCAGTTTTGAGATCCCTTCCCAGACGCCTTAACGCCCACTCACACCCTGGGCCATCTGACCTCAGGAATTCGCATGATAAGGTGGGGCCAGGTTTCACAATGAACCCACCCGAAACTCTGGCTGATTGGGACCCACACCCAGTTCCACACCTTGGCTCAGGCGATTAGAGGATCATCAGGGGGTCCTTTTGTCCCTCTTTGGGGGGACACTCCCACTAGGGTTATATCTGGGACTCTCCACCATTTGACCTTAGAACTGAAGAAGCCTCTCGGATGAGAGGTGAAACGTCTTCAAGTAACTTAAAGAAGTCCAGACGCTTTTCTTTGCAAGCTCCTTTGACTTTATGAGGCAAACAAACTTTAATGGCCAGTATCTTGTTCTCATTTGTCTCCAGTAAGGAGGGCAAATTCCTCAAAATATTAATGTTTATTCTAGCTTTCTGAATTAAACTTCAAGCACTTCAAACCACTGAGAGAAGTTGTAAACCCCAAATTTAAAAAAAACATGCTAGTAATATTGCTAAGCAACAAAGAGAGGCTATGTGTGCTTCGTAAAGAGGTACAATTTAAACAAGTAGGCAGGTACAAAGTTTTTTTTTCTAGTCTTCTTGCAATAGGAATTCTAAAACTCCCACGAAAACAGTCAAATTAAAACATGCTAGTAAATCCATCCGTCCCTTCTCTTCCGTTTATTGTTACTAAAGTTGCAGGGGAGGAGCTCGTGCCTATCCCAGCTACCAGCGAGAAGCAGGGTACACCCTGGACAGGCGTCAGCCTGACATGGGGCTAGCACAATAATAAATCAATTTTAAATAATATTCAGAATAGAATTGTGGGTGGTTATTAAAGCTTAGTTTTTAATGCAGTCCATAAAAGTTTCCAGTTTTTCTGAGATTAATCAGAAAAGCCATGCACAGTGAATCTTAATTTCTTAAGTCTTCTTAAGTTTTAGATGCTTACCTGGCTCATCTAATTCAGAAGAATCAATCTCTGTGCTAATAAACTGACAAACTCTGTTATTTTAAGCTTAGTTACAGACAGATTCCTGTTGTTCTGCTCTTTAACACCAAATATGGCTATAAGTGGATCTGGTTGAATAGTCATTTCAAAAATGTACTGACGGTATTTTAAAGACATACCCAGGTAGCTTAGTAACCAAAAAAAAGGGGAAAAAATTACTTTTAATGTAACAGTCTTAAAGCTTTTCATAGGATATGAAAATTTAAGAGAAAACACAAAGACTTGGCAGCAACTCTGTGCATTGAGGCATGCAGAAACTGCTGAAGTTCAACCCGAGCATCAAAATGGGAAAGAAAGCTGATTTTAAGTGACTCGAAATGTGGCGTGGTTGCTGTTGCCAGAGAGGTCAGAAAGTGCTGATCTACTGGGATTTCCCCAACATTCCCAGCCATCTCTGGGGTTTACAGAGAATGGTCTAAAAGAGAGGAAGCGAGCGGCAGTTCTCTGGGCGTAAATGCTTTGTTGATGCCAGAAGTCAGAGAAGAATGGCTTTTAAGAACATGACAATGAGTTCAATGTGTACCACAGTCGCTAGATCTCAGTTCAACATAGCACATTTGAGATGTGATGGAATGGGAAATTTACATCATGGATGTACCCCCAACAGATATGCAGCAACTATGTGCAGCTATCATGTGAATATCATGTGACCAAAATCTCTCAGGAATGTTTCCAGCACCTTGTTGAATCTGTTCTACAAAGAATTAAGATATGTTTAAAGGCATGCTAATGACTATACAGAAATAAACTTCTAACACTGAGGATTTCCATTTTATTCTGTGTTACTGAACTCAAAATTATAAATATGCATCCTTACAAAATTCTCTAAAACAAACTTGCATCTAACTTAAAATACGTCCCCAATGTTACCACATCACACAGACATACACACTGTAACACGAATGACCCACACATACACACTGTTAGTTACTCGTTGTGTTATATATGCAACTTTTCAAGATTGCTCTGTACAATTTTTCACCCAACTTGTTACTGGTGCAGCCTTCTCTTGCGGTCCCAGGTGGCAACTGAATTAGCACGACTGATCACCGAAATAAGTCCCAGCTGCTCTGTCAGCCTTTGGGCACTGCCCACTGAAGACACTGCTCCACCACTTCAAACAGAAAATTGGAAGTGTGGCAAAATGGTACAAACTGTATGGATTGGAACATGCTGTCTTTTCCTTGGACTCTAGAGACAAGGGAATCTGCCAGTAGCCCTTGGTTAAATCCAGTGTCGTGAAAAAGGGAGCAGTGCCTAACCGGTCCAGGAGCTCGTCGCATGGAATAAAGTGTCAAACTGTGACACTTTATTCCTCTGTGGTAGTCAACACAGAACCCTATAGACTATGGGGCTGCACCATCCTCATCCTCATGAATGAATTTACGGATCATGAATTTTAAAGTCTTATTCAGCCGATCCACCAGCCCGTCAGTCTGAAGGTGATAGACGCCAGTCCGAACTGATTTAATGCCCAGTAATTCATACAGTTCTTTTACTTTCAAGACATGAACGATGTGCCATGGTCAGTCAGTATCTTTTCGGGATGCTGACTCGAGAGATGACCTGAAACAGCACCTGCGCCACACTGTTTGCATAAATGGTCTGCAGCAGCACTGCTTTGGGATATCACGTTGCATAATCCACCAGAACTAATACAAAGTGATATCCACCAGTGAAATGCCCCGATGAGGTCCATGCCAATGCGGTCATACGGGACCTCCATTAATGGTAATGGGCACAATGGTAATGGTAGTGGAAAACCACTTCCCAGCAGCTTTTAGGCACCAACTGGGTGTGTTCACCTTCCGTGCAAGTGTCACGACTCACTCGATAAAGCCTATCTATGATCAACACAAAATGCAGGTAGGTCAGTGCTGCGTCAGGGCGTGCCACTTGGCCATTAATTCTTATCACCTGTTCTGAGCTAAGAGTTTCATCACAAACCCACTGCCTCACAACTCCTCTGCAGCAGAGCCGCAGAACACATCCACGCCACACACACATTTCACACACTTATTTATGTATTTATTTATTGAAGTCATTCTCACCACTGGGCTCTCCATGATGCCTTTGAGGAAGATGAGGTCCAGGTCATTGGCAGTTGTGGAACTTGTGCTGTCACTCAGTGTGTCCAGGGCCTGATGCATGGCTATACAAACATCGAAAAAAGGAAAAAGAGAGAAAACACACAAAAAAAGAAAACAGAGTTTATCTCACTCTACTACTGTGCTACCTTCCACTGCTACCCATGGGAAACAGACTGAACAGCTCACCTCAAAGACAAAGGGAGCACATATACAGTAGCTCATACGAGTGAAAGAAGTCTGGAGGGAAAGTGAGCAGAAGGGAGGAGGGGAGGAGGGAAAGGAGGAGCAGCCTCACATCCTTTCCCAAGCAATTTCACCTCTGTCAGTCACTCTGCTCTTAAGTCTGTCACAAGTGGCAGTATCTTTCTCCCACAACTCCCAACTTCCTCCTTCCCTCTCTCCTACACATAAGTTCGCACACGCACACACACATTCACACACTAACTCACTCCAGCTATACAACAACACAGCTGCTGAAGTTGCACAGCGAATAAACATTTTTTTCCATCAGAACACTGTTGTACAACTTGGATAAGAATAAGCCATAACTCAGCGGTCACGTTTTGAAATGAACTTTCTGGCTTGTGGAGAAGCTTCAGTGAGAAACCCATGAATGCATGCATGCTCCTCTCTCTCTGTGATGTAAACTCAGACTGCTAAACCCTAACGAATCAATCAGCAGCTGCAATGAGACATCAACAATTCGATGGCGGTCAGAGAAGGTTCAGTCTATCCTTAAAGCATTGCTTTCGACTTACACTCTGACTCCTACTGGGAAGCATTAATCACAGCACATGGCTGCCAGAAGAGTGGGTATTTCCACTAACAGGGAACAGAAATGGTCTAAGTTGGTAAACAGAGACTGAGGGCTTTGTGTCAACCCAACACCGGTTCTTAATGTTCGAGAAACTGGCAGAGCAGTGTCCCTGCACATATCCAACATGGCTGACTTCAAAGCTCTCACCACCTCAAAGGCTCATATTAAGATGTGACTGATCAAATAACAGGGCGGCTATTTCCTTTTGTGTTAAAAGTCTGTGTCCCAGTTTCCTGGAAAAGGTAGAAGACTGAGTGTGTTCTTACTCTGTTGAATTAAAAAAACAGAACCCAACTAATACAGGATTTTTAAGACTGGTTATTTAAAAATTCAACTTATCAGTCACTATGTTTTTCTTCCAGACACATTTAACAGATCCCTAACATTTGTTATGCATGTGCTTACTAGAAGAGGACAATGCAACTTAAAAGAAATCTTGTTTTATTGTCACAATCTGCTAGCACCAGCTGGCAGTTGTGTTTATGGCATTTCAAATGCCTGTCATTAACAGGGAAGTTGCAGAGTGCCCTCTAGTGGACAAACAATGCCACATCAACAGTAATTACACGATTGAAGGGTGTTTCTTCACGTTTTTAATTTTCGTTTACTGGCTGTTATGAATGCAGATACTGATATATCTCCCATAGTTAACATCAGCTGATTTAATAGCTCCACCAATCAAATGATCAGGCTAAAAATAAACAAACAAGTAAAATAATGAGAGAGCTAATACAGCTATCTAAAGCGAGAAAAAAATAATTCTAAAGTAAATCGAATTTTGTTGGTAACAACAGCAGCAACAATGCAGTTAATTGGCATAAAACACATTGATTTATTCTTGTATAACTAACAGCCATACTTTTGTTAAATGTATAATTTTACAATATATGCCACACCATATAACAGAACTCTGCAGACATTAACACCACATTAAATCTGTCCCAAAATAAAATTGATTTTCCACCTTCTGAGCTGTGAGAGCAAAAAGAGCTACAACACAAACACATATAATAAAAAAATAAACCAACATAAAACAGTAAACACATTTATCAGTGAGCCAGGAAATATCACATAATAGAAAACTTCACATTTTTGTTGCCCCCCTGAAAGTCTGATAACAATGAATGAAGCTGCTCCATTGACATTACACAATAACAAGAGTCTTAAATAATTTTATTAACTTACTTAATGCTATTTAATTTTCTTTTTAATGCTTCAATGCTTGGTTCTCTACATGTTTCTGTTTCTGGCTTCACTGCACACTTTTTATTGATCATTAACCATAAAAATTTAGGTGTCCTAGTTTCATTTTAGTGAAGTGAAGCTCAGCATGTTCGCTAATTCATTCAACTTAGTTCCATATTTTTCCAAATAAAACTGGCAAATGGCTTAACAGTGACAGATTTGAGATATTTAGAGAGAAGCCACGAACCTATTTTTGGTCTACTTCTGTTAGGAAGTATTATTAAATGCACACTTGAAATACTAACAAACACATTGAGAGCGAGCTGTTCTTGTCTCTGCCTATAGCGAGAAATAAAAGGTAGAAAGGAAGAAAAGAAGACAACGGAAGACCACCTCAAAGATTACACAGTCCATCCGTCCTCTTGCCCAACAATTTCACAAGTAAATTAAATTAATAATTTCACAAGTCTTCCGCAGTGGAGTCTTTTTTCTCTTCCCTTTTCCCCCTCTAACACCAGCTCTGCTCCAGCAGGAGAGTTGCCAAGTTTGCGTCTGGCAGAGAATATCACACCAGCAGGCCTGGTTTACAGGTCCTGCATAATTCTCTTTAATCATTGCAACTGTAACGCAATTGTTGCTGTCACATCGGCCCTTTCCCCAATCTTAGTTCATCTCTGCTGCGCCCAGACACGTGTATTTCTTTTAGTCACATGTTTCACTTCCATCTTTTTTATCATCTTTTCTAGCTCTCATCCAACTTGTCACTGGCTGTTTTAATACACTTACACATCAGCCACTCTAACCATCCTGATAAAACAGGCAGCTGCTTTACCAAAGCGTGTCAAAGATTTTACACAAAGTCACAAAAAATATCACAAACTGGAAATGGTTTTGACTCACATTTAGGCACAAAGGAACCATCAGAAAGTGTGAAAAGGGCCAACGTTTAATAATCACACTGCTGAGTATTACTGGAATACATCTATTATTCAGAGAAATTATTAAAAATCCAACTTGTCCTCTTTGGGTATCGTTGCCTTTCTTCTATGTCCAAGTTTATGCACATAATTCATGATGTATAATAAGCACTATAATGTAATAAGCACTGCTTCCCCTATTTTTCGTGGTGTGCATCAAAGCAAATATCACAGAGGTCTGGCCACAGAGGCGGGTCCACAGAGATAAATTTCACCCACCCAGAAGAATCAGCCACCCACGTGGTGAAATCCATATTTTTTTTAAATCACAGTGGCTTTTATGTTGTTTTTTCCTCTTTTCATTTTGTGTTCCTTTGTGTTTTATGTGATTTTCCTCTTATATACAGAACGCATGTTCAAAGTACGGCAATTTTTCTTGAATGAACTGCAAAATCTGCTTCTAGTTACAAATGTTTGACCCTAGTTTTTTTCTTTCCCCCCTTCCTGCAAGTGATATTAACAGTGTTCGCATAATAAATTATAGTGCTATAACAATGTAGTTAGTAGTGTTGTCACTGTAGTCACTGGGATTGGTCTTTCCTCTGGTGCACGACCCAACAGGTCTACTGAAGCAATACGAGATCCAGCAGATCTATCACAATAAAGTCCTTGTTAATAAATGTTCACTGTAATGCTAAATGACCACAGGGCCTGGTGGGAGTTTGTTTTGTGTTAACAGTGCAGTGCTGTACTATTAACAGGGAAATGGGAGCACATTAATATGAGAAGTTGTACATATTAGGCTCAAACAGAAGGAATTATAAATTAAAGTCTTTAATAAAAGCCCCCTTCAAATAAAGGCCTTGATACTTTCTGCAGGTGAGGTAAATAAAAGCTCCATTTACTTCTGTGGAAGAAACAAAAAAACACATAAATTAGACACTCAATCCGTCAACGAGTCCAAATTGCATTCACAACAGGCCTGACGGTCGTTTAGTCTGTGCTCAGCTTAAGATGAAGTACTCATTGGCTTCTTTTTATACTGCAAGCTTCTCTTTCAAACAACTTCCTGTTTAGCATTCAGGTGGAATGTTTCATCTTGTACACCACCACTGTCACAGCAGTCCTGCCTTGCAAAAACCTGCCATAGAGCTGCAGCGTATTAATGAATGCATCTCTCTTCTGCTCACGACTCATTTCAGATTGAAGTTGCGTGTCGACATTTGTGTATTAATATGCTACGTGCCCTTTTTTTTTGTCCGTTCTGGGAGCCTTTACAGGTGAGAACTCAGGCGAAAGTTATTTTTCGCTTCGCTGAATCCAAATTGCCTCTACCACACACTGTAACTTGATACCATTACGGAGCTTTCATTTAGCAGGTGAGGGCTTAAAAGCACAAAGGGGGACTCAGGTGTGCCAACAGACTTAACCAGCTACAAGCACATTATGCCCTCTACTCAATCTACTCTTCCAGGAAAAAAAAAACCTTCAAGTTTGAGCAGATTTTCTCTTTGGAGCATTTCACTATTTTACATTTGCTGGATTTATGGATAAACTCCAGAAGAAGCAGAATATTATGGGAAAACCTGAACATTTTAAGGAAGTTAAAACGGAGTGATGTCCGATTTTTAATATAGGTTTAGATGAAAACCCAATCTACAGGAGTTAGCAGCCAAAAAATTTAAAATTATAACATGCTGCGGTGGCTCCCTGCAACTGCCTCTCAACAAAGATTGCCAAGATACCGCTTGCCTGCCTCTGCTACAGCAGGGGACGTGTAATTAAAGGAAACTAAATTAAAGGTGCTTTTGTCTGTTAAAGTCTCATCCGAGCGCCTGCTCACCTCCAAGGAGAGTTACAATTAAACCCAATGTCACGGACGCAGCCAAACAATCTGGGCTGTTATTGTTTGTGTTTGGAGCACAGCAGGGTGCAAGGACCTCTCAGTGAAGGTTATTCTGTTGCTATGGAGCAGCAGTTAAGGAAACAGGGAGAGGGTACACAGAGGGACTGCGGGAGGGTGGGAAAAAAAAGAAAGGAAAATTTGTGGGAGATGCAGATGTGTTGTTGTTTCTCTATGTGGAATCCTCACGGGGTATTACAGTACTCACAGAGGAGTACAGTGTGCAGCCGACTCTTTACTCCCAGTTGTTTCTAGCTGTAAAAACAGTCTGGTCTGCTTAATACGCCTGAGATACACCATGTGTTTTAGAATACAGAGCCAGATGAATAAAAGTCAGTTAAAGGAGCACTTTTGGCAACAGGTAATGAGCAAGCAAGTAGGTTATTTTTTTCTAGCAAATAGTAGAATTAACCCTGTGATGTTTAAGGCATCATCGGCAACTAATAATAATAATGGCTTGCATTTATATAGCGCTTTTCTGGAGACTCAAAACGCTTCCACGCTTTCTATTCATTCACTCTCACATTCACACACTGGTGGAGGCAAACCACAGTTGTAGCCACAGATATCGCGCCATCAGCCCTTCAGGCCAACACCAGTAGGCGGTAGGGTGAAGTGTCTTGCCCAAGGACACAACGACCAGGACAGACAGAGCTGGGGTTCAAACCGGTAACCTTACAGTTACAAGATGAGCTTCCCAACCCCCTGAACCACGGTTGCCCTAACCCTAGTCCTGTGTCTTTTTATAAGACTGATCACCTCTTAGACCCCTGACAGCCAAGAAAAGAAAACAAGCAACAATATTTTTAATAGAATAGGGTTAAGGGTAATGACTAAGACCTCACAGGGTTAATTCTACTTCAAAATATGGGCTTTTTTTAATTTCAAATGTGGATTTAAATTCAGTATAGCTTTTTAAAAGGACACTGAAAGTCCGTATTGGCAAATGCCTGGCAGTGACAAATCAGGGCACTTGCACTGGATGAGGTAAATGTTTAGGTTCTCAGTTTGCACAGCCAGTAACAACACCTGCTTTGTCCCGTGAAACACAGACAGATTCCTGAAGAAGCTCATTGATATTCTCATTGTCTCCTGGAAGAGCTGCTAGAAGTCGCTGCAAGTTGCTGGAAGTCACCTCTATAAAAAAGAAAATACTATTTGGCCTTGAAAGACATTATTAAATACTTTTATGTTGCTTTTAGATTTGATTCAGTTCCCAGCTCTCCAGCTAAATATAATTAACTATCAATCCCTCAGGTAGCAAAAGATAAATGTTTAAGACACTGGTGGAGAATGATATTGGATTGGAATATATTCCGTGTGGTGTGTACGTGCTAGAACTGATGAATCGTTAAGGCCGAAGCATTCTATGAATTTATCCCAGTGCAATGGGATTCATGAATATTTCCAGCATGACACAGTGTTGCAGCTTGAAGCCCTCTGAGTGCAATCAGTCTGATGAGATTCCTTCAGGAACAACAACACAGCGTACAAACTACAACTAAAGCAAACAGAATGAGCACACGGTTGGGGCACGCGCACTCAACTCTGGATTATTAAGTCAACATCCTCCTCGTGGAGTCTCACTGAAAAAGAAAACAGGTTTGTAATGATGAGGTGTAATAATGTCGTCTGGAGGACGTGTGGGCACAACAATTGTGTAATTTACTTGCATTGTCAATCAGCATGTGTGCGTTTGTTTGTGTGCTACTTGTAGAGACTTGCCTGTAAATAATTAGATCTCCTCGTTAAAAACATAATAATAACTCCACTACATTAATATGGCTGCACACATAATACACAGTTCTAAGTTTTGGACTTAAACGTCACGATGTGAAGTTAAGGTCCTGGGAAAATAATCAGCACCCACAGGTGTTGTCACTTCCTGCTGATAAGACCTCTGCTCAGGATGAGATTAAGTGAAGCAGCTGAATTACATGAAGGAATTACATGAAGCATGTTTTATATAAATAATGCTGCAGGGACTGTGTGCCTGTGTGTGGGTTTTTGTGTTTTTTAACAAGTGTCAGAAATTCCAACTTGTGATTCTGACTCTGGTTTTTGCCTGGCAGAGTGGTTTAAAACAGGATGCAAACGCAGCACGCGTATGGTCAATATCTACTTTCCCCAGATTAAAAGAGCAGTGAGTCAGATACAGTGCGTGCATGCCCACAAAACCTGGTCATGGAGTAGAGATTAAGTGATGCACAACAACAAAAAGGAGTGCCCTACAGAAACATAACTGTATAAAAATATAAGTGGATTGTTTCATCAATCTCAAATAAGTCGATTTTTATAAACTTCCTCATTCTGGTCACTTTTGGCAAAAACCTTTAACATCAGCTATCCCATCTCTACGTCAGCTTCCTGTTTTTTCAGTGCCACTGACTCCAAACCATCCAGCATAGCAGGTCTCACTACCAACTCGTAAACCTTACACACTGTCCGTTGCTTTGGATGGTTGCCCTCAACTATTTAAACTCATCCACCTTTATTACCTCTACTCCTTGCATCTTCAGCTTGCCATCACCCTATGTATTCTGTCTTGCTTCAACTGACTTCTACTCCTCTTTTCTCCCATATCCCCTTCTACCTGTTTTCTACTTCCACTACAGATCACAGTGTTGCCTGCAACCATCACTGGGACTCCTGCCAGACCTCATTGCTAAAAAATCTTAACTGTAATAGCTCCTATGAAAAAAAGCAGAAATATCCGTGAAATATCTCTGTAAAATAACCCCTAAATGATGTTCATTTTTTCAAGGCAATTGTTATGTTATGCATTGTTATCAGCTTGATAATGGCTGTATATTATCCTTGCTTGACTTTAAAAAATTGTAAGTGATCTAACAGCTATAACAGTGTAGGTGAAAGTCCTATAAAAGGCAATCCTTCCAGTGGAAGTAATCATGACCTTCTCTCTCCAGGTCCCAGATAGCCAATCAGCTGGATGAGGGACTTTTAAGCAGCCTCCCTATCACCATGGTGATGCTTGCTACAAGCTGGCATGCTATGGATGCAGGTCAGATCGCCTTATTAGCTGTATGAAGGTCACCAGTGGAGACAACACTTGTGATATTTGTTGACATTTTGCAATTGGACAGCAGCCCCTCCTCCACACCCCATGACCACAGAAAGTGTCAACAAAAAGATGATTTTGTGTTACGTCCTCCCCCCCCTGTCCCGTTTGGTTCTTTTGCCATCAGAATTATTGTCTATATTTTATTTTATTTTCACTTGCTACACACGGGACAGACATGACTGGGGGGGGGGGGAAAGGGAGAAAGAAAGAGAGGTAGGGAAAGAAAAACAGCGGGGAAGCGGAACGGTGATAAAGGGCAAAAAACAAAAGCAAACAAAACAAACAGACAAAAAATACATATATCAATCACCTGGATCACCTGTTGAGAAAGAAAAAAGAGAAAACAAGCAAAAAAAAGAGCAATATAATAAACAACATCATCGCGACGACCTATGTGAATATAACAGTAAATACTAAATATTGAATATTATTGTGCAGCACGTAAGATTGACAGCGCACAGTGTGCTTTGAGTACGAGCCAAAAAGGGCGTCGTTTGTGTGTGTGAGCACCCGTGTGTACACCTGTGAACATGAGCGCGCTTGTATTCAAAAGGTTCCTTCGTGTAATGATCTGCTAGAGGGTGCGGGGAGCCATAGCCCCGTCCTCCAGGGCATGAAGCAGCAAATGGAGGAGATCCAGGCTCCAGACATCCAGAGACCCTCAGAGCACAAGAGACCAAGGAAGACCAACAGAGGGGCAGCTGTGCCACTCTCCCGGAAAGATCTGAGGAGAGCCCCAGATGAGGGGTCACTCAGCAGCCGCGGAGCAGAAGCCAGGGGGGGTTGCAGTGACGTGCCCGTGAGCTCCGTCGGCAGCCAGCTGTGCCAGAGTGACCGAGCCCCGGGCCCAGGGGCCGAGGGCACCCCACCCCCCACACAAAAAAGATGATTTTGTCTTACGTCCTCACTGTAACAAACCCTAATAACTTTATCAATGTATCTCGCTGTACGCAGGCAAGCAGTTTGAGTCAAACCGTACATCTGTTTTCTTTGGCAACAGTTAATGAAAGAGCAAACCGAGATCATCTGAGTGTGATACGGATGAAATAATTGCCAGTGTCACCACATTATCGAATACTCTCCGCCAGAACCGTATTAAATTGTCCCTTTCTGTTGAAACCCGGCGATTATCTTTGACAGTGTAATCTTACCAACACACTGTACTCAATAATCCATCATCTGTGTTTGAACACTGCTTTATTAGTCCGGTAGGCACACAGAATATTCCTCCGATGTGAGAGTTTGTGTACTGTTCTGCAGATGTGTGGAGTGTGTGTGTGCGGAGAAAGGGTGGAAGTGAAAGAGCCGGAGAGTTATCTGAAGGTTGTGAGTGTGACACTTCCAAGCGTGCTGTCTCTGATCAGAACACCGCTGCATATGAATGACCCCCCCACCACCACCACCCACTTACTCACCATGAATGTACAATGCACTGGAGGTCTCTCTCTTTATCCTCCTTCTCTGTGTCTCATTCACTGTGCACTGATAGACAGGATGCAAATGCATTGACTGAAAATATGATTCATTACGGCTGTCACCGCTGTCGTGTCAAGCTACACACTGAAAAGCGGAGGATATCTTGCAAGACAGTATACTGTGTGACACAAATTAGACTTGGCAATGATGTAATGATGCTGCTAATTTAACATGACAGCATCAAATACTTGTTTCAGTTCTTATCCCCCTCACCTGATATCCACTGTTTAGCCAAGACAGGCAGCCCATGCATGGACCACAGCGACCCACGTGAATAGATACGAACACACACTCGCAACATATTCTTATGTGGTATACAACTTTATCCAGTATTAATGAATTCCGTGTATTATAAATGGGTTGTGTGGTACTTGTCACTCAATGCTGTGCTAGCAATCATTGTCTGGCCACTATCATGCAGTACAACAAATTAACAACAACAAATTAGCTGTTATACTGAGTTTTTTTTTTTCTTTTTTTTTTATTGTGGCATCTAAACTGGTCTCTGTCAATTTAATGCTCCTCCTTTCACAATCTCTGTAAATAAAATTAAAAGAAAAAAATGGACTCTGTGTTTAAATGATGTGTTCTAGTGAATAAATGCCTTTGCATTCTGCTGCCTGGAATTCGTCTAAATCGCATGCTGCCCTGGGTCCCATTCTGTCTCTGCTCATCGTCATCACAATCTGGAGACATGAAGCAGCACATCAGGAGCAGGTACAGTATGAATTCAAACACCAACTGGTCCTCAAACACCAACATTATAACACTGAATTGGTTGCTGATTACAGCCTGTGTCTAGCAGGTCTTGCCTAACTAGTAGCAGCACACACACCTGAACTGCTATAAACAATCCCTATATTGCTTCGCGGCAGGCAAGTTCCTGTGTTCTTACCTTCTCCCTCCAGCTTGATATCCAGGCCCTCTAGGGAGTTGGCTGAGTCCCCCTCCTCCAGGGAGAGCCTTCCAAACAGGCTGCCAGCCATGGTGAACAACACCTCACTACAGGACACACACACACTCTCAGTAACACACCCGATACTGTATCAGAGGCAGTCTGAGAGATCTTCCTCTCCCTCTCTCTCCTTATCGCTCCCTGATTCCTTCCTCGTTCCGCCAAAATGACTCCTCGCTAACGGCACCTCGCCACTCTTCCCCTCCCTCCCTCTCCACCTGCTCTTGACGTGAATGTGTTTAAGCTATGCCCGGCCGAGCGTCTTCTCCTCAGCATGAATGAACGGAGACGAGGGAGGGCTGGGTGCATGTGGAAAGAAAGAAGGTGGGGGGACGCGAGAGGAGAAAGAGAGGAGGGAAGTGTGATGCTTTCCTTAAGAGGAGGGTAAAGAGGAGCCAGGAAAATTGCTTGTCTAGGTTTCCCCATGGGGGTCAAGTGGGGGGAGAGAGTAGCAGAGGGTTGGCTTGTAAGAAGGAGGTGTGGTCAAAGAGGTGGCGCTTAGGGAGCGCACTTGTGTATTTTGTTGCTGCTTGCCATTACTATTATCAGAGGAACAATCACAGACTTGACTTTTTTAAATATAATACAAGTGAAATGATCTAATTGGGAAATTTATATCTGAGCTACTTTGCTGACGTAAATTTAAAAAAAAACAAAGTTTCAAAAAAAACCTGACCCTTCTCTCACCCTTCTCCACGTCTGAACAAAATATATCCCTGCTGGAAATGCTGCTTTTAAATGTAAAAAAAAGACATAAATTGGTTTAGTGAAACAATCGACTGCGTGTTACTAAAAATGCCACTCATCCCAGTCTCGGCCCTCGGCTAGTGCACAAATCAAGACTGACTGACAGCCTATTACACAAAAGACTCAACACACATTCTTGGTATAAAATGCTTCTCTTTCTTTCTCTCTCGCTCTCCTTTTCTGGCAGCTGACTGCTGGAATTTACTATCATATATAACAAATAACTTTGAGGCTGCGGATTTGAGATTTGGCCCTGTGTTAAAAAAACACTGGCGTGACTTTTGAAGACATGTGGGGCTGGATGTAAAAATGATGTGTACGCACAAAAAAAAACACTTTTTCCCGCACATATATCAGTATGTGCATGTGTGTGCATGTGTAAATGTGCAGGCATACCCACATTACTCCAAACAACACAATGAAGCCTTTTCTTATTAGTTTTTTTTTTAATTTACAAATACAATTTACCCATTAAAAACTTTATTCTTAACATTTTTTTAAATTATTGATCATTTCTAATGAGCGGTGGCTGTGAATAATGGTCTGCTTCCCTTGTGTGAACTTCTATACACTTTTTTCCTTCTTTTTGTAGCCCAGCTGTTTCTTTTTTTAACTCTGTCACATTATTTTTGTCTTTTTTCCTTCAGAAGTTTTTCTTCTGTTTGTGATTCACATCACCAAATACACATTTTCTTTTACTCCACCACTCTGGTGAAGTGTCTTAAATACAGTTTTATTTGCAAATATAAATATACCTTTTTTAGTTACATGCATGTTTTTTTTTCCTTTTCACAAGTTTCTGTCTTCAGCGATGAGTGAAAAGGAAATACATGGAGACATGGCTATGTGCCAGTTTACTGTTTAATGCAAAAACATTTTCTCGTTTAAACAAGAAAACATACTTTGACTGGTGTCAGAATATCACAGATTTACTTTCATATAAATGGAACAATTTTAAACACATGATGTCAAATTTGCCTCGCAGTCCAGCACTTCTCTGTGGAAGCATTTGCACAGGATACAATGCCTACTTTTGTTATGTTAATCACAAACAGTCACAAATTACTATTCTGGATTCAGCTTGATAACTATAGACAGCTTCAGAGCTGGATAGAAAAGCAACAGTAATTCAAATAACCACTCGTTACAACTAGAGATGGCACGATACCACTTTTTTATGTCCGATACTGATATCATAAATTTGGATATCTGCCGATACTGATATGAATCCAATATAGTGTGTTTTTTAATCAATAAAACTGTTTTTTTAAAATCTCGCTGCATTTTGTATAAGTTCATACTCAAGTTTAAAAAAACAACAACACTAAAGCTATTCTGTTATACCTGTATGCAAAGAAAATATTTTATAGTTCAGCAATACTGATCAATCTAATAAACTTAAACCTGCACCATTCTCCCTATTCTGGTATTTTAAAGAGTACTTAGCGTAAATATTAAGCAACCTAACTAATAGGGTTCCAACTCCCAGCAACAAAAAAATAAAAAATAATAAAATAAAAAAAATAGGGAACCACACTCCACCTCATGATGCTTAATCAACGTAATCAACCTTAATTTGATGCAGTGTGAAAAGAAAATGCACAGAAATCAATTATTTTTCAAGAAATATTAAATAGATTCAACATCTTTCTTCAACAGAATTGCAGACTGCACAGCCTTCCCAAAGGAAAAAGTAGTATAGCTTACTAGGGTATATTAGACTTAACAGTTACTATATACAGGAATTGATTTCTATACATTTTACATAAAATTAAAACTTTGGGTGTCAGATAATTATTTATTAAAAGCTAGACATTTTAAATGAGAATAAGAAAGAAAAGTATGTCTTTGTGCCCCCTTTTCCCTGTTAATGCCCTATCGGGCCCCCTGGCTAAACTTTGCTAGACCCGCCCCTGCACAGTTACCAGCCGTCAGCTAAGTAGAAAAAGATCCTGGTGTAGAAAGTAATATTAAATAAATTCTAACAACAGCTAATCAAACTTAAACGTGCTGCTGTTGTTTATCTGCTGGTTTCCTCTTTCTGGTGCAAAGTGGGCCAAAAACAAACAAGAGAGACGGAGTTGCGACAGAAAAGCCGATCAGCTGATCATTAAGCAGTTTTATGATTGAAGTAACAGCAGGAGAGGGAGGGAGAGAGAGGCTGTCGCTCCATATATGGTTGTTAAGCTTAACGTGGGAATGCTTTACAAGCATTCAGAGATGGACTTACACACTTGCTTTACTTCTCTCTGGGAAAACTTTGTCGGAGATGAAATGCCGGGTTGGTAGCAAAGCTCCAAATGCTCAACCAGACCATCGACAGGTCTCGCACACCACAGCCGCTCTATCACGTGATGCACACTGCTCCAACGTGCTAAGGCTAAGTTACGGCTTGTTGCAAGTTTTGTGAGGTGCTTTCGTGATATTTAATGGATCGGATTACATTTTTTATTTCTCTCTGATATCCGATCCAGTAATTTAGGTCAGTATCGGACCGATACCGATACCTAATATCGGATTGGTCCATCTCAACCAAGGTACGTAGAAGAGCATCTCTGAAACTTAAAGCAGATGGGCTACAGAAGACCACTCCAGGTACTACTATTGTCAGATAAGACAAAGGGAAGCTACAATTCACAAGGGCAACATTTGGATGATACGGTTCAAATTTGACGTAAAGAACATAAAAGCATGAATCCATCCTACTTTGTATCAGTGATTCTGGCTGGTCCAGCTGGTGTAATAGTGTGGAGGACATTTTGCAGCACATTCTGAGCCACTTAGTACCAGTTGAGCATTGGTTTTAGGCCACACCGTACCTGACTATTGTTGCTGACCATTTCCACTTCCAGTGGGATCATGCATTACTTTACTCTGCTCAAATCAAGCACTTTTGGGATGTGGTTTGATGGTAGGTGACAAATCTGCAGTGATGCTGTGTGATGCTATCATAACCCAAAGTCTCTGAGAAATGTGTTCAACACTGTGTTGACTCTATGCCATGAAGAATTAAGGCGGTTCTGGAGGCAAAAGGGGGTCTAACCCAGTAAAAGACAGGTGTATCTAATGGATGATGTCACCAAAATCAATAATTAGGGTAAAATTCAAATCTCAAAATTCTGAAAATGCCATGATATTTCCTTGTCCATGGTAGTGCAGCTGCGGTAGCTCTGCTCTGACAAGCCATGATGATTGTTGCGCAAAAGACAATACGCGAACCATTCTGTGGTCTTTTTCCTACCAAAGGAGGAAATACTCTCAATTCACCAAAGCAAAGATCCAGATCTGTTCAAAAAAACTCAAGCTCAGCAACTGTCACAGTAACAACAGCTAAAGTGTTATCCTTAAGTTCTACTGAAATATGCATTAACATTTAATTTCATGCAGCTGGCACTCCTATTGTAAATCAACTTTACTTCAGGCTAAAATGTTAGCAATGGCTAACATTGTACGCTAATAAAAACATAATATAATTATAACATTAGTAGCTTAATCTGCAACCATCGTAAGATTTCATCAGTCAACCAAGTATAATGTTAACATTTTAAATAAATGATCTGCCACCCTGTTGTGTTTTAATACAACCTTTTAATAAAGGACTTTAAAATGGTTAACCCATGTACTTAAACATTATGTGTTATTAAATTGGATATTGAGAATCATGTGGTTATACAGGTATTGGTTTCTGATATCGTGACATTCCTAGTAACTAATAAAGTGTCCAATGAATGTACACTGTATTGTATTGTAGCAGGCACCGACTAACTACAGATCTACAGAGTTCAAAAAAGCTGACCAGAAAAAAAGCTAACTGCCAAAGTAAGTAAGACCCTTACACGACACTTGGAGGTTAATCTCTTCCACGTCCTGCTATTTCAGTGACAATCTTTAATAAAAAAGTCACTTTATGTTTCAAATGTGTGTTCATCTGAAAACTTGCACAGTTATGTATACACCGATGTATACTACTCAGCTCTCAGGCATTTGGCAAATCCTTTAAAGCATGACTGATCTAGAACTGGCGTTTTACCGCTCGGTTAGCCAGCTCATTAAGTCACATTAGTACTCTGGAGATGAGATACAAGTACTGACTGAAAGAATAACCACTAACCACTCTCTTCCTCTCAATATCTCACTCACTCACTCACTCACACACGCACGCATGCGCAATCTTCACAGCGAGACCGAGACACTTACCCGAGTCAGAGCTGGATGTGGCCACGGGCATTTTAGAAACTGGTTCTTCTGAGTATCCTCCACAAGACTTGTTAGGTCAACTGCAATAAAAAAGAGAGTGCAAAACGAGAAGGTAGATGCATTAAAAAACTAAAACCTTTATCTATCCCACTGCTGGGTTAGAATTAGGAATGAAATAAGCGACAGAGGGTAAAGTTGTGTTGTTAGGTTGAAGCTCAACACTAAGTGATCAGGAGAAGACTTAGTGTACAAATCCCTTTCTGGCACAAGCGCAGTCAATGGACTAAACATTCACACTAACAAGCTCCCACACAGGGTAATTGGTATTTAACTTTATTAAGATCTAAAAACAGAACAGCTAGTTGCCCTGGTAACATCTAAACAATTTTAGCCATTGTATCTGTTGGGAATACCATTAGCAACAGTTGGAAAGACTTTGTGAGTGGGTTCAGCAAGGCCAGTTATCACTAGCTTAGTGAGGATCTCTGCTGACTCTAATTGATCCATTTATCGTCATGAAAACGTAACAAGCATCACAGGCAGAAGACTGCAGGATTAACGATCTATTGTTCTGCGATCTAAAATTGGCTCCTCAAGTTATGGAGAATTTGTGAAAATACAAACAGTGAAAAGTAAATAAATGACATGGCGAATGAGGGGGAACATAAACTGAGCAGAACAACGAATGGGAATCATGTCTATAGAGAAACTGAAAATGTAAGAGGAGGAGAAAAGGCAGGAGGAAACTAAAACGTATGCAAGGGAGTTAAAGAGAGCGGGAACAATGGAGAGGAAGAAGAGAGCGTTGCTGATAGGAGACAGGCAGCACTATCCAAGGATGCTAATTCCTGGTTGTCATGACAATAGCTATCCTTAGTGGAATAAATGCTGTAGTGGTCAAAAGCGAGCAATGTCACCGTGTGTAAATGTCTGTGTCTGGCAACATAAAAATCCCATGTTAGCCTTATTGTCACGTAGATGGGATGATGCTTCTTTCTTCATACTCTAAGAGGAGTTGCAATTCCTGTCAACTATGGATGGACGAACAGACGAATGTTGGATGCCTCGCTCATTTGTCCTTCAGCTGGATGAGCTACAAACTTCTGTCTTTCTATCTTTTACCACTAGTGAGCAAATGATATTTTTTAACTTCCCTTTAGGCTGAAATTTCCAATAACAAAGATACTCAGAGCAGTTTTTTGTAGCCTATCAGTTGTCAGTGAGCACAAGCATAAAGATGTCTTTAAGCCCAGCGGTATCTAATCTTACTCATTTCATTCTCTGCACTGAGATCAAAATATTCCCAAATCATATTTGCTCAGATATCGTCTGCAGTTTTGTGCCTCAGCATTTTATCAACATATCCCAGGGCACAGATTGAAGATTCAGCTTATTAACTATTAATGTGACCCCACTGTGCTTTTTGGCCTACTTCGAAGGCATACGCTGCAATAAAAACTATGATCTACCAAAATATAGGGAGCTTGGGATTACTGTGTTACCACCACACCTACCTCTTCCATCTGAATAAGTGTCAGAGTGATTTGTTTGGATATACTAATGATACCAAACTGCTGTATATCATTATGCTTTTATTAGTTCGACTGGTTCCACTGGGCCGCGTGTTTTGATTCTGTCTGTGGTCTTTGGCCATATATACTTGCCTTATGTAATGAATCTACTTCTCTTTGTCCCCAGACATGCCATATCATATCACATCTGGAATAATAAAACCCAACTGAATGTAACTGGCCTTTAGAGAAAAGCTTTTGCATTTTTTATTTTTTTGCGGTTAGTAATTGTTCCTGGGTGCATTTTAACTTAATTCTAACGTGTAATGATACCAGAAGTGTCCAAAACTGTATATTTGAAAGTAATTTACATAATAATGAACCACAGATGGAAAATAGTCTCATTAGATTGCTTGACTGCACGGACAAAGGTCTTGTCTCATTCCTCTTTGTGGATTGAATATAACTGGAGGGCAGTATTTGATCTGAGGAGCAGTACACAAGGGCTGGATGAAAAAAAGGATCTTCAATAATCGTCACAGAGTACAAAAAATTATTTTTTGGTATGACATCAATTTTATCTGAATATACCAATTCGTTTAATAGTCTGCTCAATTACTTAGCAAGGACAATTTTGTGGTTTAATATGAAAAGAAGACAAAAAAGCCTTATTCTGAAATACTTTCAAATTAACCACTGAAAGACGTAGCTTGACAATCTCATTCAAATCTGGCATTATTCCTCCCTTTTATAGTTTTTAGATCGCTATATAACCCTTGTTCAAGTAGTATCACAAATTTAAACCTACAAATCAATCTCATCACAAAGTTATTACATTTTGTATTTAAAGTATTAAGCTACTTTTATTGACTCGGTGAGAAACAAATCTATTCTTTTGCTCACTAACAGGACTGTTCTCTGGATTTGTGATTCATATGAATATTGTTGATGACAGTATTAAGGAAGAAGCTCCAATGTATCATATCTATTCTGTGATTGGATGATTTCATAGCTGCAGATTTAGCACACAGCTGAATCTCCCTCTAAAAACCTTAGTGCAGCGTTTGATACTGTTGACCATAATATCCTATTAGAGCGATTAGAACATGCTGTAGGTATTACAGGTACTGCGCTGCAGTGGTTTGTATCATATCTATCTAATAGACTCCAATTTGTACATGTAAATGGAGAGTCCTCTTCACACACTGAGGTTAATTATGGAGTTACACAGGGTTCGGTGCTAGGACCAATTCTGTTTACACTATACATGCTTCCCCTAGGCAGCATCATTAGAAGACATAGCATACTCACTATGTACCTTCCTTGGACCACTGCAGACCAGAAACACCCCACAAGAGCTGCAGTTTTGGAGATGGTCTTACCCAGACGCCTAGCCATCACAATTTGGCGCTTTTCAAACTTGTTAAATTCGTCAAAGTTTTCCTGTTTCTAACACATCAACTTCGAGGACAAAATTTTCACTTTCTGACATACCGACCCGCTAAAAGGTTGCATGATGAAGAGTTAATCAGTATTATTAACTTCACCTGTCTGTGGTCAGAATGTTATGCTTAATCTGTGTTACCTTGTGTTACCTCTTTTGTCTTGCCATCACAAAAAAAGCTACAAACTTTAAGATCTGCCCTACTTAGACCTGCAAGTAGTGATACTAAAGAAGCAAGAGGAAGGTGGATCCCCTCACACATCATACCTCTTAAACCCTGAGGAACACAATTGAAAAGAATCATTTTGAAAAGTGAAAAAAATATTAAAAATATATTAAGTCAGTACTAAACAAGTATAATGCCTGCCCGATAATTGTCCAAATAATAACTGATATAACTCAAATCCACAAATTCCCTTCACTATAACTGTTAACATTGTTTAACCTTAAATTAAAGGTTAAACAATGGAACCCTGACTTACGAATACCCCATTTAACGAAAAATTCAAGTTACGAAGGCACTTAACGGCAATATTTCTGCCTGTGTTACGGCAAAATGCCGGCGTAACAAAATCCGCTGGCTCTGATTGGCTCATGTGACAACCCCTTGACTTTCGTACTTGCGCTTTGCTGTTCCACTTGAACGACGTATTGTTGTTGCAGTTAGCAATTAGCCTATAGCCTATCATTCACTCAAAAGGCGCAATGGGTGCTTCAACTTATGACATTTTTGACTTACAAAAGACTCTCGGGAACTAATTAATTTCGTAAGTCGGGGTTCCACTGTACTAGCTTATTTCTGCTCTGAATAATTCATTCATTTCCACCTCATTAGAAGTTTTGAATTTTTTATTTTTGCTTAGTTTTCTGCTGAGTTCTGCTGTCAGTTAGGTTTAAATACACCCCCTTTACAATGTCAAACACATGTTAGAAATCTCAATATTTTCAGCTACTGGGGTGCCAATATTCACACAACCGAAAGTTAACATCACTACCAGAAGCTTTACACTCCATTTGCTCACACGGCTGCTGGAGACAGGAAAACTAGAAATCTTTGGTGGTTGACTGTCCTTCCTAATGGCATTTGACTGAAAAGCCTGTGTCCACCAATTAATTATTAAATTGAAATATAGTTGAGAGTCCCTCTGTTATCGACTAAAATGTGGCATTTGGGGCTGAGATATTAATTAACCAGCCTGTGTATCCTGTTTACTGTTTACTGGGATTTGTAATTGTTCATTTTTTTCCCCTGAATCTTTTATTTAGATGGTTAAATTTCACTTTTTTTTCCTCACTTATTTTGTAATTTTTGTAATTTTTTTAAACTTTGCGCTTCTGATGGGAACACCTACAGGCCGTGTTTCTAAAAGTGTAACAGTAAAACACATTCTTAGATGCTAAAGAACTCATGGCTTTTGCAAAACTCTGATCCGAGTGGATCAGGTGCTTAATACCACATACCAAGCCCCCCAAGCTTATCCGAGGCATCCCATGTTTGCACTGAGAAATGACGGCGCTTGTTAAAAGTATGCAAAGACCACACAGCAGCTAAGAAGTCAAAGCCGACTGCAGCAGACCTTGGCCATGCAAGATACCAACACACCAGGAGGGTTGGAAGGACAGGGTGCCGGGAAGAGAGCCAAACCTTTTGAGCTTTTTGCTCTGCTACTCTGCCTTTTGTAATATTAATAGGGTAAATTAGTCGAGAATCAATGATGGTGCGGTCATAACCAGCTGAGGCATTTTCTTGGTAATTGGTGCCATTTTCAGAGAGAATAGCCTGTTACATGTAACCAGTAATCAAGCTCTACAATCAAGGATAAAATAGGTATTTCTCAAAAATAACATTAAGGGTGAAGTTGTTCAAAATTAGCATTTCTCACTAACTGCCTTTCTACTACAGACTACAAGAGGCCCTGCATGCAGCTTGTGGGTCAGTGTGTCTCCACTGTAATACTGTATCGCAGCATCTAAACTATATCTGCTCTCTGAGTGGTTTTTCCCGCTGGGTCCACATTAGTCAGCTCACACACACACGCTCATGCAGATCTCCATCTTGCTCACTGTATTGCAGGAAGAGAGCAGCTGTCATGACATCACATTTGCCAGCCTGCTATCATCTCTACATCAACTGTCAGTTCACCAAAACAAGAGGCCAGCGGCAGGTTTGGTTCGTGTGGTCGACGTACGCAAAAAATTATATTCATTTTAATATAGCTTACTCAACATTTCCATTGGAACAACATTATTCTGGAGATTGCCCTTTTTATTCTGTGTTGCAGCAAAGGTCAGTTAAAAATATCCCTAGAGTTGAAGGGAATTCTTAATTCTGCATTCAGGGAATTCTTTGTTGCGCAGACTGTAAGCCTACACTTGTGTGAACCCCATGCACTGTGATAAATTTATTATTAACTCCATTTCCTTTAAGGTAGTGCTTGCAGATATATGGCATACAACTGCAAAGAAAGCCTGTGTCCAATTTTACTGAAATTGCACGCTCCAGGACACTTTGGCCTGAAGCAATGACACAAGCAGCGGCTCAGGTGTTTGTACGCCAAGTGTAAAACGCCTTGAGGTGTTCTCACAGTGAGGCTGCATTAAAGCCTGCACACATGCTCACACATACAGATACACATGCGAGCACACAAGCACCAGCAACCAAACAAGTCTTAATCCACACATGCAGGCTGGCGTCACGCCTAAAAATAACCCTGTGCTCCCACAGGTTCAGCTCCTCTCATTACTTTACAAGGGAAAACTGTCGTATCCAAGACAACCGTGAGCAGCTCTTTTTCTGTTCCCCGGCGCTTTGCCATGGCAACAAGGGAAAATGCGTAAAATAATAATAAGTTGGAGCTAAAATTGGGTCTATTACAGTGTTTGAGCTACACTTCAACTCAGCTTTGCTCTTTGTCTGTGGAAATGATTTCAGATTAGCTTTATATTTCAAAAGTATTCACACAACAGCCTGGAAATACATTTTGACAGATCTCACCAGCCAAAATTAAGCTTGTAAAAGACACATGACATCAAAACAAACCACAAATAAATCTATGGGACAATTACAAAACAGCCATTACTACAAAGAGCCAGCCAAACAAAGAAACATACTGTTTGAGACAATCATGTTGTCGCACTCACACATGCATGCAGCTGGGCTTCACAACAGTCAGTTGTTTAGTGACAGAAGATATCTATGTTTCTTGTTGCTGTTGTAAAGATGCAGGTTAATGGATTCAAATGAGAAATGCACCAATCAATTGGCCAGGGACTGGATCGTTCAGTTTTCCCAGACAGGCGGGCAGCCAGTCGGCCTCCTATAATTACAATTAAAAGTCTGTTTCATGTCTACACAACACGCTCGCATGCAGCACACGGAAATCACGGCATGCATACTCGCACCCACACGCTAAAATGTCACTAGCATGATAGAGCCTCACCGTGACACAAACTTGACCAAAGTAAACTGTGGGGGGACCTGAAATACACAAACCTAATAAGACAAGCTTTTGCCCAACTGAACATGGTCATTTTAAAGACATGAACAAAGAAGTGGCTAAAGCTAGCCAAGAGCCTCGGTATGAGCAAAGGATCAAAACAGTTATGAGTGAAAAAGAGAAAAGTATTGGTGACATGTTATGTAATTAAGTTATAAGCATACTGAAAAATAATGTATGTACCCGACAACTGTTTTGTTATATAAATCAGTTGGACCTGCTTTTGTTTGATAGGGTAAAATATGTCAGGTAAAGGTGGGAGTACAGCAGCTAATACTCATTTAGTTATTGGTATCTTTTTTCATTAGCAGAGCGCTTTTTTCCAGTTGTTTAAGCAAGAGAAGATCCTGTAACCTACAGCAGTTTAAGAAGATTTGTTAAGTTTAATCATTTCTTTATTTTTTATTTTTCTTTTTTTTGGGGGGGGGGGGGGGGGATTGCCTATCCAGTCAGTTATAGCTCTTACAAAGAAAAATGAAATTGGCAGAAATTGGTATTGGCAGGTCATGTGTACAAAAATATATAAATAAATAAACACCAGAAGCTTGAATCAGCCAAGAACATGACAGTTGTTGCATCTCTAATTGAAACATTCTAGGAAGGGCGCAATGTAAAAAAAATGTGTTAATTAGACCCAGTGCTACTTCTGCTTGCTTTGTATACAGAAAGACAACGGTAATTAAAAACTGGACATCATTGAAAATTGTCTTTTAAATGCAAAAAGCTAATAACATTGTGCTGGGGATAAAATATTATCAGCCATGTTTCACAAAACACAAATTATACTTGACCTTCTAACAGGAAGAATGACATTTATACTGAAAGAAAAAAAAATACATTTGTAAAAGTCTGGAGATATTTTTTTTAAACTTTGTAAAATAGGAAGTCAATCGGGACAATTGAATGTCATGACTTAGCAGCATTATATCTTTCGAATTGACAGCTCAATTCAAGGATATGTAGTACCATGTGTCATAAAAGAGAAGGAGCTTTCTTTTTTGTTTAGATTTTACTATTGATCTGTTCAAAAAACAAATAAAAAGTAGACTGTAATAAACTTTAGGTGGCTGAACTGTTATTTTTTATTGTATATCTAATGTAAATTAGCATGGGATTAGTTAAGTAAACTGTTGGGATGAACCAGATGAGGAAAAAATAGGATATTTAAGCCTGCTTTTTGGACAAAGTCACCACACAACTTAAATATATTTAGCTGGATTTCGCTGGAAAAAACAAAAGTTATGGGTCTTTTCTCATTTATTTATATAGGAGGCACAGTTTACCCCAAAATAACTCTCCAGAGGAATATTAAACTCAAGGTTATTGCTTCATATGAAGTCAAACTTGATTTAAAGTGGGCTAATAATAGTAACAGTAATAATAAACTCCAAAAATGTTCCCTATCTTTTAGTGTAAATAAAGACAAGCACATTCTCGGAACGTTAATGGGTCATTCATCTAAAAAACAGACGATGAAAAGCCCTGCTTGTCTTTAAAAAAAACATAAGTGCAATTTCACTAATATGTGTATGTTTCTGTGTTTTCCACATACAGTCAGTGTATTATATGTGCTTTATAATGTACAAATCACGCTTTAAAGGCACAATGACATCACATATTTTGGAGCTAATAAAAATATCTGATATTTTGCAATCTTGAAATAACTTTAGCCTTCCATATATTTCCACTACTGTGTAATGCTAGCATTGGAATACCAGGAGCAGCCGTCTGTTTAATAAAAACCAAAATGTCAGTGACGTAGTAGCTCTTCTGACTCATGATCCATCAAAACTCACACATTATTTCAATGTTTGACATACTGAAGGAAGTGGTTTTGTAATCATTGTTTGACTATGCTTCACAATAATGAGAGTTTCAATCCTATCCAGAACAAATTAATCGCATTCACCACCAAATACAAGTGTTTGAGCTGAGGAATCACTGTGTCACAGCACTGACCATATTACCCAACCACACCTTCCTAACGTGGGAGTCTAATGACTAATAAGATGATGATCAGCACCTTTTAACAGCATACAAGTGCTACAAGTGTGTAGCAAAGTGATATTTCAAGCTTTCCCGTCATTTTGCATTTCATGATGTTCTTTCTTTATCAGTTTGTACATGTAAAAGTAATCAATATAACGTTAATGACACAACCGCCCATGACCCTAGCTTATGACATTATTATGCTATAAATAAACCTAATGATGAGCACACGCCAACGCTCATTTTATGATCATTACAAACCAGACCAATAAGTACGCTTAGAAAAATGGAAAACTCAAAGTCAACTTTATTGTCAATTCTGCACAGAACATACACAGGATCAACATTTTGTTTCCCCCAGCCTAAGACATGCAGCCAAGATAAAAAATAATAAATAAAGTAAACTAAAGCAGGGAGCTGTAAGAATACGAGATATAGGTATGAAAATAATTATTAGTATGTAATCTGATTTCAACAAGATACATTCATGCTTATAAACAACAATTAAGCTATATGCATTATTTAAATTATTTGTATAAAGTATCAAGTATAAATGAATTACTTGCAAAGCAACAAATATGACCTGATATATGTTTAATTAAATTCTGGCCAGTGCTCTATCTTCACTTTCCACTACTGATATGCTATCACATAGTAGTGACTTTATGTGCTGACTCCTTAAGATGTGACGAAGTTGTAACATCTGCTGCTAAAAGCACTGCAATACAACTTCGAACAAGCATACTTTAAAACTTTAAGTTCTCTCACCTACATAGATTCATTTTTATTATTCTTACAGAAAAAACATATTATAGCTTAGCAGGTCTCATGAAATCTTCTAGGAGAACATTGGTATGTTCATTCTTTCCTGAAAAAATGGAAGACGTGTCCTTAATATCACCTTCTGATGATCATATTAACTTTCAACTCACTACAAATACTGATACATATCATGATAGTGTGTGGAGGTCTTTTGAAGGAAAAGTTAAACTGAAAACCAGTTTAAATCAGTGTTGAGTGATTCAAAATAAAAGTGTGCTCTGCTCCCCACATGCATATTAATACACCCAACAGTTTGGCTACATGGAGAAACAACATGGAAAAGAACACCAGATGTAGTTTTACGTTGAAGAGATTGAGGTTGATAATGAAACTTTATCTTAACGGGGCTTTAAAAATCTAATTGTAGATGGTAAATGATTAACAATCAGCTAACAGCTTTCAGACCCCATGGCCATTTCTGCCACGAGACAGTTTGTGATTCTCAAATAGTTCAATTAAGTTCATTATCTCCTCTGTCTTTTGCTTTGTATTTGGCTTTATGCTGCTTTGCACAAAACCCCCCAAAAAACAACCAATTTTCTATTTTAAAGCAACACGACTACAATTGAGTGCGATCACTGCATATCATTTGAAAACCAGATATTTAATAGCCTGTGGTTTAAGTGTTACGAGTCTTCCTTTTCCCTCTGGTGACAGAGATTGTAATTAGACTTAAATGTCATGTATGTATCAGTGAAAGGGTAAAGGGCTTAGGCAAAGTGCTGTGAGCTACCCAGGGGGAGCTTTAACAATCAGCACCCTGGCTGGATTTCATTAAAGGATCACTTTTTCTTTTTGTCGTGATGGAATATAATTGTAGGCGTTTCATTGAACCCAAATGTTTTACACATAATTACTTACATTAGCCTGACTAATATCAGCATATATCAAGTATAACACAATACAGTATGGCATGCGTAAAAATATTAAAATTACAGCGCAATACAGATACTTTTAGTACAGCTCTGGAGTACGCTAACAACATCTGACGCCAGCTTTGTAATGTTTCGGTTTGTCTTTTCCTTTCAGCAGCTTTCATTAAAAATGACTAGTTGCTTCATCAACAGTAGCGTGAAAACAGCTTTAGTAAACACAGCGAACGGGTACAGTCATGTGAAAAAGGAAGTACACTGTTTCCTAAGAGAAATCTAAATGCAGAAGCAGAGTGTGATAAAACTAAGTACACCCCATGATTCAAGAGCTTGTAGAACCACTTTTAGCAAAATAATGTGAAGTAGTCATTCTCCGTATGACTTTATCAGTCTCTCACATCATTATGGAGGAATTTTGGCCCACTCTTCCCCAATGTAACGTTGTAGTGACATCTTTTATATGTCATTTTTGCACGTCTAATTTTGGTCCACTGAAGGGGACGTCTAGTGTTGTCGTCCGTACGATCTCCGTGTACGGGTTAAGTTATTTTTGCTTCTATAGACTATGTAGCCACGTTTCCAGCGGGTGGAGGCCATGTTTTTTGTTCAGTAACAGTTATGTGTGAAGGAATGCAGAACAAAGTTCAAATGTTGAACGTCATATTGATGTCTAAGTTGGGTCATGGCTGGACGTTGAAATTGTAGACTTAGTTTGGACCGACGTACCCAATATAGACATGATCTGGACATCTATCTGACCTCCAGTGCTTAGTTGGTTGGTCCTTGTAATTTCTCTGAGCATTGCAGTATCTGACCTTCAGGTGAATTTGTTGGGATGGCTATGCCTAGGAAGATTGGCAATTATTTTGAATGTGCTCCATGTGTAGAATTATAAATTTCAAATTCTTTATCAAGAAGACAACCATTGCTTTTCTAACATACTGCCTGATATCTTTCTTCCTTGCATTTATGGTAAAACACACCTGAATGCTCTAGACCAGCCAAACTGCAAAAGCTTTGCTTTTATAAAGATGATCAAACTTACTGATTATTACTTAATCAAAGGCCTTTGATTAGCAGCACCTGACTGGTATTTATGCCATTAATTCCTATGGAAGCAGGAAGGATGTATTCAGTTTTGCTCAGTAAGTAATGATGTGCTTTATGTCATGTGTTGTTCATGAGGTTGTATTTGCACCTGCAAAAGAACAGATGACCTTTTATTATGTTCTGATAGGAAAACCCTTTGAAATTGAAAATTGCATTACAATTCTGTCCTCCAAAAGAGAGGTCTAGTACAGGTAGCCTAGCAGACGACTAGTCCACCTTTTTTTTGCCAGGATGTGAACATGTTTATTTCTGTTGTTAAATTAGGCATTTACAAGGGGGGGGGGGGGGGGGGGGGGGGGTCCATAGGGATTCACTCTTACAGCCACCCTCAAGTGGTGATTCTAGTGACTGTAGGTTTTGGCACTTTCACTTTGGCTGCCTTTTAAAGCTTTGCAAGTTGCCGCCTGGTGCCGGAGGGGCTGAGGTGGCAGGTAGAGAGTAATGAGCAGGTCATTTCTTATGAATAGAGGTTGGGAAAAGATGCTGAGGCTATGTGAACCACGACTCATTAATCTCCCTGTGGAATCAAGCGTGGATGCGGCCTTTCTTTTAGCCTGCTACAATTGATTAGAATTCCTAGTTGATGCAGTAATTCACCACTGGGGCTGTGAAAGCAGTAAGCTGAACAGAGTCACAGTTGAGAATCACTGAAGGTGGTTTGACTAAGAGTATTCTGAATGTATCATAAAATAACTTTTTATTGTATTTGGTTGTGACTCACACGTAGATCTTTGAATCCTCCTGAAAGTTTGAGTAATACAAAAGGATTAGTGTTTGTTTTTGCACTAAATCGAGGCTATGGCATGCTGACATTTTTCTCCTGATCTAAATCAATGCCTAGAGCTACATTTATTCACATTTGTCTTGCTGGAGGCATATATTCTCACTTTATATAAACAACAAAAAAATAAATAAAAGTTTAAAGCAAAGCTGCTAAATGATTAAAGAACTCCTTTGGAAATCTTTCTGTTGAAGTGGAGCCACAACTGCCAGTCTTCTAGTCAATCTCCAAAGCTGGGAAATTTATGGTAAACCTCACACTTCCAAAATAAAACTGATAAGAAGGCAGAAGTTTCTTTATACCCAGTAAAAAAGCTCTTTGAATGAGACCTGTTTGATTGCGATTTGATATGAATATCCAACGGCGCCATTTTCATTTTTGTTATGGCGCTTTTAGGAAAAGTTGGAATAAATGCTTATCACGTCGAGGGCTCTTCCAAAATTCTGTAAGGATTCATTTCTGTACAGGAGATATCAACAAGGCACTTTCCTCCAGAGGGAAAAAATATTTGTTACACCTTAAAAAAATCTATAAAAATCCCAGTCTTTGACAACATGAAACTCAAACATGTTTATTTGTTATAATTATTTATAAGCTGCTCCACAACCATTAACTTTATGTCTTACCAACTGGACTTTAGCCATGATCTAAATAAGTGAATAAAATCTGTCTCAGCTGAAGTCATGCTACTGCAACAGACCCTCAATCTCCTCTACAAACTACAAACATTTGTTACAACTCAGCACTCTATCTTGTAGATTATGGATCCAAATGCAGGACTCAGGAAACAAAGACTCAAATCAAATTTAAAGCTGTCAGCAGAAAGTCCAAATATTTGCAGAGCAGGGACCCCAAACACCAGAAATCTCAGGAAACACGAGGCAAGCTGACATACAGGTATGAGGGATGATACGACAAAGGACATGGGACAAAAGATAAACATCGGTCAAATGCATGCTTGTTTCAGTGAGTGCATCTTTAAACATTAATGTCATAAAACACTGATTAATAAATAAAAACCTTGGTCAAATTTTTGGATATCCAATCTTATTGTCATCAAAACAAACCTAAACGCCTCTAATCTATAAATCAGACAAACTCTATTAGCTACAAATTGTTGAAGAACAATCTGAGATACATTTTAAAGAAGGCACACTTTTAGGCAACATCATTAAACACAATGTGGTAGTTATATATTTTGCTACATTTTAATTTAGAGGTAAAATAAATAGCAATGGTCATTGCCCCTACTTAAAGGAATAATAATAATAATAATAATAATAATAATAATAATAATGATGATGATGATGATGATGATGATGAGCAGGCTAAATCAGAAACAAAGGTCATTTTAATGTTTTTAAATTGAAGACACTAGCAGTACTTTTTAGACTGATATAACGAAAATATTTCACATTATAGATTACTTTGCGGCTCTATGCCCAAATGAACCTTTTATTGTGTATGTTCTCTCTTATTGCTCTTTATTTACAAATCAGGCGTATTGTTAGTTGGGTAGTCCTCAAGCGCTCAAACACCTGCACTTATCCCCACTATACGGGCATGCGCAATAGCATCGAATCCAGTATGTTACCAATGTTCCCAACAAATCATTTCATTGTACAAAAAAAGACAATAATTCTGCCTAGGGTTGCCATACAGAGCAATACTGTTTGCCTGTTCTGACTTTACACCCCCCCCCCCCCCCCTCCTGCGAATGAGCGTAACCTCGAGAAACGACTCCACGACATTACCTGGATTTTAACAGGAATTCCTAATGGCAGCACGGTCTCTCCTCCACGGAAGCGCTCATAAAGACAAGGAGTGAAATAGCTGGACTTGTTTGTAGAGGGTAGGGTAGCTTTAATGACAAGAACGGGGTAATGAAGACTGAACGTAGCCTGTAACAGTAGACACCTGGCGAGTGGGGAAGGTAGACTACGCCGCTGGGAAAGGCTTTGCTTCGATTAACGGTATTAATACTACCCACTGCCAATAAAAACGAAATACCGCGTGAAAAATAATAATAAACCACAGGATGAGGTGCTCACCTGCCCGGTCACCTTTATCCGGACGCCCTCTCGATATGAGATGCAGGAAGAAGATGAAGAAGGTGTGAGATATCAGACTGACAGTTGCTGGAGCTCGGCAGCCTTTTTCCCCCCTCTGTGCAATCACTTTCACAAAACCAGCAGCTACCCACACAAACCGCTATCTTTAACGAGACAGCACATAAAAGGGCTCGCGTGCTAATAGAAATGGATCCATTGATTAAAAGCCAGTAGGCTGCCGGATATTAAGCACCGGTCTTGTTTCCCCTCCAAAGGACGTCCAAGAAGGCTTTGTGATGGCAAACGCGTGTTTTGGGCTCTTGCCCCTGTGTGAAGTTAAAGCCTGTCCACTGCCGTCGATGTGAACCCATGCACGAGCAGCAATAGGAGAGCAGAACTTGGAAATGTGCGTTTTCTAGTTATATAGTGACACCTAGCGGCAATCAAAGTCATTGCAGTTACAGCGCAGCTGCTACAAATACTCTTACTCCCATCCTCCTATTACTACTACCACTATTACAAATAATAATAATAATAATAACAATGCAGGATTACAAAAGCACACGTTGGTCGGTGTAATACTTTAAATTCACAGAGGTGTTTATTGGAAATTTGATTTCAATACAAATTATTTACACATTTGGGAGAAGAATTATTACATGTGCTTAGAAGGGCAAACAAACATAGTGAAGCAAATAGACATACATGCTTATCATATAATTAAACATATGGCATCACTGGATCCCAAGCAGGTTGCTTCTTGAGGATGTTTTGGTAGTGCGGGATTGTGTGTTTACCACTGGTCAACGTAGTCAGAGCTGTTAAGAAAAGAGAGATCGTTTTAAAAAATGTTTTCATTACTTGAACTTTTTTTTGCATCTTAATAAGTGGTTCGCAAAAGCGCTAAAAGATTTCTCATAGTTAAATAATATAGTCGGTTTAGTCTGAGTATTAATTAACTGTTGCTTTCTGGTAATGGGGCTCTTATTCAATATTGGTTATTAGCCTGCCTAGTGAATTTGATACACCTATTTCAATTTTTTCACATTAAAAAAAAAATCTTCTAGGCATCATGGCATGTTACTCACCGTGGCTCAGTGTCTTGGTTTGAATTTCCTCCATACAGCAGCCAGGCCACCCCCTCCTCAGGGGCTGATCTCTTCCCATACCTGAAGAAAGTCCACACCAGCATATTTAACAAGTACGACTAAACATTAGAGGTTCTTACTCACGTGATAACTCTCTCTGCTCTTAAGCGTTAGCATTTCATCAAGTGCTCTGGTATGATACCATGAGCATCACTATGACTTTCAACATAAGAACCAGGCAGGTCAGCTGAATGCTGCATGTTGAGTCTCTGAGAGCTCGTTCTTTCTTTGGTCTCTGCAGTCTGCATATCAGTTCTGCAGCTGTCTGAGTGCAAAGGAGGATTTTCAGGTTCACTGCCCACTGTACAACAAGGCAAACATACCAGTCAGCTCCGACTATGGTACTGAAGTCTCTTTACTGAAAATCAATCCCTGGCCGCTGAAGAGCAAACCTGCTTTTATTTGAGGTAGGAGAGGCTGCATTGTTAAGCCCTTTGAGTTCAATAGTAGATTCAGCTCTTTTAATTACCTTTAATGACATTATTGACTACACTCAGCATTCATCTACTAAACCTAAGCACCCAGACATGTAAAAATCTAATTTTGAATATTTATGACTCAGCTTTGACTTTCACCTGTCAGGAAACAAGGAAAATGAATAAAAATCTGTGGTGTTCCACAATGTGTATTAGAAGATCTGGAGTATCAACAGAAGCATCACAATCTGTCAGGATTGCAGAAAAAGAAAAATAGCTGGACTCTTCACCAGCATCTGAAAAGCGTTGATTTAAAGTGTTGAACAAACCTTACGTGACTGAGTCATGCCACAACGGGAGGGCTTCCATGCCCCATTTGGCAAACCTTGCAAACCTGTCCTTGAGCCCAAGACTTTAATCCCTCACATCAAAGGAGACAGACTTTGTATCTGATCCAACCAGAGCATGAAGAGGTACCACATCCCTACAAGTTTATCCAGCATCTATTAGCCTTCTTCTCTTCTTTCTCACCTTTTCCATCTGACATATTAGCTTATCTAAGAAAACCTGATGCACACCCGGGTTTTCGCTACTCCTTTAACTTTCTTTTAGAGACTCACCTCTGTCTGGTGATGAGGTTGACATAGTGCCTGACGGCTGCGTGATATTTGGCCCAGTCCTCCGGTGTGGCTTCGCTCCCGGGGCTCTCTGGTTTGGGAGGGTAGGCGTCCGCAAAACTGCTCAGACACACCAGGATGCAGACGACGAGCGCTGCGAGCATCATCCACGATCTGAGCGTGTTGGCCATCTGAGGAGAGAGGAGAAACAGCAAGGAACGATCACATCAAAGGCAAAATCTGCTAAGGCTCTGTTTCACAGGAATAGAGAGTATATGAAAGGTTATATGAAAGTACGCAAAGTGCCAATAAGTTTCGAAGTGTGTGTGTCTGTTTGTGGTGAAGTTAAAAATCAAGACGCAACAGAGAAACAGAGTAAGAAATAACTTACTGTCTGATTTGTCTCCTGATGATCTGACTGTCACCTCGGCAGTGCACCTCTCTTGTTTCTCTCCTCTCAGTTCACGGTTTTTATATAGTCTGGATGGACATCTGATGCGCACCGAGTTAACGATTAACCACACCCCCCGGCTTTAGTGGCCGTGCGTAAATGGGGTAATTATGTCCCCCACGAAAAAAAAACTGAAACTAAACTTATATGCCTGGGTTCCGATATTTGGCTTTTATCTGAATTCTGAAGTTTTATTGGGTTTATGGGGAAACGACGCTGATTTTACTGTTGGATTAGCCAGTGTGGGTTCAGCACCACGAACAGCGCATCAGGGCAACAATATAGAAAAGAGCACAAACTGCTCTTTAGAAACCATAGCATGGTGTTAATAGGAGTGAGATATATAATGTTTAACATGTGAGAGAAAACAGTTAAACACACAATACATATTAACTCTGTAGCCTATCACCGTTCTCACATAGTCCTGCTTTATTTCACGATTACTCAGTGAACTGTTATTTTGTTACACTGCCTCGTTCCTATAGCGGAAAACTTTCTGCATTTCTTTGCATTTATGTGAATGAATTCATTCTATGATGAATGTGTTGTCTATGATGCAGCAATGCAACTATAAATCCTGCTGCATACATTTTTAGTTCCCTTCACTTTCTTTCTTGGTTAAAAAAGAAAATTCTTTAACATCAAACCAGAGTCCCCCCTACTCTCTCTCTCTTTAAATAGCATGTTTAAAAAACAAATCAAAATCAATAACACCACAAATATCATAAATATCAAAGCTTTCTAAATCCTGGCATATTATTGTTAATTTGCAGACATTGTTGTCTATTTCCGTTCTCACTCCCGAGGCGTAACATGCCGACGTTTTGTCACGTCCCGGGGCGTTCCTGAGGAACGCAAAAGGAGATCGACCTTCGGCGTTCTTATGGTATGCGGCGGATTATGGGCGAAATCCAGTGCAATGACGCTCCCGCGGTAATAGACGTTCCAGCCCTGTATTCCAGCCCTAAACCTAACCTTATCCCTAGCCCTAACCATAACCTTTTTCCTGAGCTTAACCAGGACTTTAATGATGTTAAATAGCGTGTTTCTAAGCGATTTGAAGAAAAAGAGCGAACAAGTGTAGATTGAGTCCATATGGTTCTCATATTTCCTCATTTTTCCGAGGTCGTCATTTAGGAACGTGATGGGTAGCCGAAAACGTAATATGGTGACGATTTGTCACCTAGCGTAAAATGTTACGCTTCGGGAGTGTTGCTATTTCCCAAAATAACTTTTGAGCCGAGCACAAGATCTTTAGTAAGTGATTATGTCAGTATCAGAAAGTTTATATCAGATGATCTTTTATTTACTTTTATTTTTTAATAAACTTTTTTTTGGCACCTGGGAGTTTAATTTGACTAGACAAAGTAGTAATGGCATGCTTATAAGAGTTGGGAAGCCAAACTTCAAATTAAAAAAAAAAAAAAAAAGATTTGTGGAGATTTCTGCTTTGCTTTAAGAAAAGAGACTAACTTGTGTAATTATTAGTCTGAACATGCTTAGCTTCCTTTGAATAATCACCGCAGCATGCATTATTCAAATGGCCATAAAACCTTTGTTAGGGTAAGGGTCATAGGCCACACGTGAGTGTTTGGGCCATTGCACTCACGTGTAAGTGGCGGCAGTGTGCTTCATTTTCAGTGAATGCTTGAATTAAATGATTTAATGAGGTGTTTGAGAACCAAACATCAAAAATAATAACATAACCTTCGTGATGCATGGATGTCATGTTACTCTGTCCGAAACACTGTGTTCACAAGATACCTTTCAGGTATTGAGTGCTGAGGCTGACTGTTAAACGCTCACGTGTGTGACCCGTGAAGCAGCTCCAGCGTATCTTGGATCTTCACAATTCGCTGTTCACTTCATGATGCCTGAAGGCATCCTGCTGTTCCTTTGTTGAGGTCTGTGTGCACAGGATGGAGGTGTGCAGATGGTAAATGTTTTTTGTTTCTCTGCATTTTTTCATTGTTGAATTGTTGTGTAAGAATGAAGCTGTAGGGGATACTTGCAATTCCTTGTTGATTTTGCAACCCAAAAGTTAGCTTGAAATTCACAAAGTCAGCAAACAATCATAAATCTGTTTGGTTTTTTTCATGCATTTTGCCTGAATCTTATTATATGATATTAGTTAGGATTAAACACGGGGATAAACATGACACAGATGTGCAACGCCACATAGATATTACGTTAGGTAATTCTCCAGAGAATGCTTTCAAATCATCCTCAGAATGCAAGAAAAGCAAAACTACAGCACAACTACAATACATACATCAAAAAGTCAACATTTGCAGTAACATTTTAAAGGCTCTTGTGAGATAATACATGAATCAGAGATGCTGTCATCATAGAGTAGAACATAAGAGCATGTTTGCTCCCGAGGGAAGTCATGAAAACTCTTCTCTCCTGTGTTTTATAGAGTTGTAAAAAACAAAGGTTTTTCCTTTGTCTGTCCCTAAGCCCTTGTCAAAAAAACAAGTTGACGCAGGCATAAATTCCACCTGACAGCCTCTGCAAAGCTTTGGACAATAAACAAGAAATTAAAGTGGATGTTCCCTTGCCATAAAGGCTGTAAGTGGATTGTGTTATTGCCCGTTGATTGCGCTGACCATTTCTAAGCAATTATTGTACAATAATTCAAACCGATAGCGAGGGGCAATTGTGTTTTATACAACCAACGATGCTGAAATTGACGCAAAATAGCAAAAATGGAATTTAAATTGGTAAATCTTAGCTTTTAACAACCCAACGGGCTTGGACAGGGTGCTTAAATTACATTGATCAAATAATAAATAAGTAGTCTACTATTCAAGATGACCGATATTTGTCCTGTTCATTGTAAGCACCCATTTCCCCAAGATAACAGTGGCTATCCTGTTATTTCTACTCCAGTGGTCAACCTCTTTGCACTCTCTCAAAAGCCCATAAAAGTCAATGGCAAGAAACAACAATATGCACAAGGCAAACTCATTAGCTTGGTGCAAGGTTTGTCAGTAAACACCAAGAATGTAACAGGCCCCTGATAAGAGAAAGGGCAGACAGTGAAGTTTTCACAGTCAAATAAGCCCCAGCTAATGCACTTCTGAAGAGCAGTTTGGGCTCCTGCATAGAGGTGAAGTGTTTGGATTGCCATCAAGGCCAAGATAATAGCATCTGCAGGGGTGCCACTGATTTCAAAAAACTTTTTCTCTCTTGTCTTGTTCAGCTTTACCAACTTTTCTTTAGTGATATTGGTGCCGCTGATGTGTGTTACAGCATTATGTATTACATTTAAAATGAAAGACTTCTTTAGCTTAGCAAAACTTAAGCAAATCTACTTACTGTAGGCATTTACCTGCATTCTCCAAACGTAGCCCTAAAAGCTTTTCTCCTGTAAGTCTGTCTTTACTTTAGATAGTAAACCCACCTCCATTTCCATTTGCATTACACAAGCTAGTTCCCAGTCCAAATAAGAACACACACACACATATATGCAGGGAATCCATTGTGGTGTAAGAGCAATCTGCCTGGAGAATGTCTGACTCCTTCCTGCCATTGCAGACAGTAAGGGGGAAATGATTAGGCCCTTTTTATTTTGCCTTATCTCCCGAACGGGGTAGCAGCTAATATGAGCAGAGTGCTTTTCAGACAGCCAGGTCTGTTTGCACACCTCGGGAGACAAAACAGGGCTGCCCACCAGAAAAGGGCAATAATTCAAGAGCACACAAGTGGCTCGAAAGGGGTCTATGAGGGGCGCTGTAGATGGGAGGCCAAACATAACACACATTTTTCTTTCACGGTACATACTTACTGTCTGTCTGTCGATGACACATGTGCACACGCACATAAAATGAGCTTCTTCGCCACAGCAGGGTCAAATAACAGGTGCACAAGTCAGGGCCTCACATTTTCTCATTTGGTTTCCAAACCAGTGATGCCTTGTATTATTTCCTTTCTCCCCTCCAGGGGCTTTCTCCGCCAGCTGCAGCATTCATTGTGACCATTTGTCTGTTTTGGGAAGCAGAGCTGACGCATTACATCAATATCCCGCCAACGGACACGTGTATGAACGAGCTGGCAGCGGCAGTCAGATGGGCGATGACACATAGGTTAGACAGCTCAAGTGGGGCTGATGATTTAATTCGGTGAATGTCCTCAAATATATTACAAATTAAGGAAGCCATTGTGTTATTTAGGTGCCCAACCTGTCCCCTGAAAATCTGTCACGCTCTATAATGTGAGGTGTAAGAAAAAAGGAGATCATACTAGATGTGATTGCAAAGTACCTCGTGGAGATATTTGATATTTCCTGTAAGCTGTGGGGATTTTGAATCTGTGGGGGATTGATTTGGGATATCTTCCCGATGGACTTGGCAATTACTCAAAACATGGGAGAATCTAAATGAAGAATGCGCCCTGGAGCCTAACAGGCACGGTGCACACCTACCAAAGTCAATTCTTTTAGTAATTACACCAAATGAGTTTCATGGAACTAGTTGGTCATCAATAACTAATCAAGCAACAAAGAGAGTCATTGTTGTCTATGAATGCATGTGTTGTGTGTCCATTTTTAATTCACAAAGGTTACATGTGCTCCTTGGATGCCTTAAAAGGCCTTTAATTAATGCAAACTGTTATCATGATTACTGTTATTGAGCTGTTTCTTAAAGGGGAACCGTGCTCATTTCCTGCTACTGCCAGAGCTGCCTGCCTGAGATGACTGTATTAAGAATATCCCCTCTCACAGATCATCATATTCGCCTCAGCTATTTTTCTCAAGTTCCATTTCCCATTGTGAGAAATTCTAATGCAAAGTCTCGGTTAAATGGCCGGACAAGAGTGCAGACATTTCAGTTAATGTATGACTTGCTTAAGTACGAAATAAGGCGTGCGTAATACGAGTCAAATTATATAAGGGCGTCGCAAAGTGGCTCAGAGTAGGTTTACTTGAATGAAGGACCCTTTTTTGAAGATAAACTAACCGAGACACAAACATCCAAGCAGGTGGATGCCAGGTGGAGAGGAAGAGACTGAGCAGTTCATCTGGGCCAGCTTTTATAGCCTGGAAGGCCCAGGTGAGCTGCATTACTGGTGACCCACCCATGTCAGCCAATTATCAGTAAGCGTAGGCCAGGACTTCCTTGAGGTAGTGGGAGGGGTGACACGATGAGTTACTCATCGAAAGACAGACTTTCGCTAGGAGTGATAAAAAAAAAATTAAAATATGCAGTCTTAACATTTATTTGGTGAGTTGTGCTCTTAACAAATGTTGTAAAGTAGCCAAAGAGAACATTTCCAGACCTCCAAATCTCACTGATAAAGAAGACGGCGTAGCTCAGATGGGAAGTCAAGAAAACTATTCAGTGCCCCGAAATTCATGGTTGCCAGTAATGAAAATATCTCTACATCCATCCCATATTCTTGATTTGAGATGGTTCCTAACAAGATCTCGGGACTCTTTCATAATAATGTATCTCAACAACTGCACTGACTTCGTTTAATTCAATATGGTGATGATAGTCTCCAAGTAAGCTTTTAATCTACAGTGGGAGAACCACCCATCCCACATCCTTCATCAAATCCATGCTACTGTTCTTATTATTCTTTAACCCTTAACCTCCTGAGATCCAGGCACTTGTCTGGGATGCATTTTTAATTTCTCCTGGTGGGATTAGTTGGACCTGATAAAAACAAAAACTAACAATCACGTTTGATATAAATAGTGCAAAAAAGCCTAAATGTGATGCCTGTAAATGAGTTTGTCCAGTTTCTGGGTGTTGATGCATCCACACAAGGGATGATGGCTTCCAGATAAAACACACAAACTCATTGGCTTTCAATTAAGCATTCCTGGTACTAAATCAGCTGCTGCAGGACACTTGGAGCTATTCTGTTACAGAGTTGGCGTTCTGTGTCAATGACATGATGATAACTAGTTGCCGTGGTGCTCAAATGTGACACCAATGCAAATGCAAATAAGGAAATTGAATTTATTGACTTTAGCTGTTCCCAACGTAACAGCTAACATGTATGCCTATGTGAATCAGTTAATAATGTGGATAATATATCTTAAATAGGATTTGTATGACCCAACAGGTGCACATATGGAGTGTGTCATGTATACAGTGAGTCACTATGAAAACCTCACTTTTGCAAGGAACACAATGCACGCAATCTCGTGCACTTTTGTGCATTGGCAGTATCTTTACAGACGTGTAATGTAACAAAAAGAAATATTTAAAATCTTGATTTGAATCAAAAACTTTTGAACTGCGTCAGTCCTCGCTTGTTGCGTTGCCAATTTGAAGGAAAGGTTGTTACAACAGATTGCCTTCCTCGGTGAATGGAAACTTGAGGCGAATGGCTTGTATGAGTGTGGCCACAACTAGTAATGTTTTTTTTCTTGACTCTGACCAGCAGCAAATACCCTGGCAGTTTTGCAATCAATCACTTTAAATCTCAGGCTTTAAAGTGTGTGTGCGTGCACGTGTGTGTGGGAGTCTTTGTTTACCAGCAGAGCCTTTGAAAACAAGCGGCGGTGATATTGGAGTAGCCTGGAGAGCCGGTGAAAGATAGCGCCATCAAGAATAAACCACAGACAACAACAGTAATTGTTTCAGCTTAAAAAACAAAAAAACAAAGAAACAAAGAAACTTGAAAATAAATCTACAAAGACATCCATCTATTTTCTTAACCACTTACCGACTACAGCATCAGAGGGTTTGGAGCCTACATCTGACTTTGGGAATAAAGGGTAGGGTATTTAGGGTTTTTTGTTGTTGTTTTTAAAGTACTGGGTATGAATTCTGGGATTATGTCAATCATCACAGTTTATTTTATGACCACTGATCTTAAAATCTAATCATGCTTGAGTCCCATGTGACCATTTGTGTCAAATTTAAAGAAATTTCCCCAAGGACTTCAAACGGCGTCTCCTTGACGATGACGGGACAAATGGATGGAAAATTCCTCTCGCTGGCTGTCACAAAGGCATAGCGAGGCAAAGCCACCTCTGGATTTGCCCTTGCACAACATTGAGGAGCTAAACAATGCAGAGGCAGCTCTTCAATCACAAGAGGCAAATAGCAATGGTAAGTATATAAAGGTTATGTACACTTTGTAACTATAAAGTGTAATAGCTGTCAGATGTGCTTTAAATACCTAACGACGGCATGTTGATTATACACACAAGCACTTGCGTACACATTTAAGACATGAGACACGCTAAGTCCGTCTCTTAAAATGTGTCTATAGGTGAGACACTTTGCCTTGATTGGAGGGACCACACTGGAGGTGCGAGTCCGCCGATGGCTTATGCCATTACAAACGAGCTGGTCTCGGTACTCAACTGGGCAGGGAAAAAAACCAAGGACAAACCAAGGGCATTTAAAGATACAGCGCTGTGCAGATGCATATTTGGTAAGTTTTACCGTTTATTGTAGTTTTATGAGCCTAAAGTGAACAATAAAGGGATCAATTGATCTGCTGGGTGTGTTTCACATTTCCTATGTCCGGTTTTTGCTATATTACTTTGTCTTTTCTTAATAACAAGACGATCATGTCCGGTTAATCTGGAGATGGAGTCTTTGCAATTTACAATTGCAATGGCGCAATTTATGTTTAATGGAAATTAAAGCTCTGGTTATGCATTTGTGTGCTGAATTTAATGGCAGCTCTTCCAGTTGTTGGTTCACCATCTCACCAAAGGTCTCCGGGTATTCTCGAGCTCTTTTTCAGTCCAGTCCTTGCCCCTGACCATTTTCAGAGGAATATTTGTTTGTTTGTTGTTTGTTTGTTAGGCCACTTAGCAACACTGATGATTCAAGGAGAAAAAAGGCAAGAACCGATGCTGTGATTACACATAACAGACAACTTGGCAAATAACCAATTTTAACTCGTATTTGTAGGCACTTTATTCCTACCAGCCTGTCATAAAAACACACGTCTTTAGTCTAATCTATGACAAATCCCAAAGATAGTTTACCTGACATGAAATAGTATTTTTGTTCCAGCAAGGTGATTCCAAAAGAGCTGTTAACATGAAAGTTGATATATATAAAAACTAACTGCAATATGACGAGTATGTGAAAGTCATATCCTTTGGATTTAGAAAAACATCAGCAAAGACCTGTCACAGGACCTGAGAGCCTGAGCCTTAACATTACTGAAGCAGTGAGAACAAAAGGCAGCCAACATCCAAAGAAGAGCTTTGAAAGTCCTTCAAGACATCTGGAGAACTAATCCTGAAGATGATTTTTAAAAAATATGACAAGAAGTAAGAGTGTTCAGGATGCATTGAAGAATAAAGGTTGTAAGACCAAATGTTAACTTTTGACCTCATTAGAATTACTGTTTTTTCTTTATTTACTCAGAAACACAGATGTTTGCACATTTTAATAAATCTATTTCCATTATTTTGCTTACAAAATGTAAGGGAAGGAGGGGAGGATCGTGAAATATGGGCCAAAAATCAAACCAAAACTGCACATTACCACAAGTTTCCTTTTTTTAATAGCAGTCAGACCCAAAATACACTGTGAATCGTGAGGGATCACAAATATCGTGACCGGCTGGGTCATACGTTACAGTTTCCTCTGTAATAATGTGGCAACAATAAACATCCTGTCATTAATGTGAACCAGCGTCAGATTAACATGTACTATCTCATCTCAACACTCTATCTCCATAGGCCTATCTCACAAGCAGACCATCTGTATTTCCCTATAAAAGTGAGATGAATGATGTTAATCAGCACATGGGAGCTCTGTGCATCCCTCAGCTCCACCTTGTCCTGCTGTAATAAAGAAGACTGCCTGCCTGAATAATTACTCTCATCTGTCTAAGTCATATGAGCACAGAGCCGACGAGGGAAACAGAAAAAAAGAAAGCTTCGCCCAACGGCTTCATTCTGGAAAACCGTGAAACAAACAACTCTATTTTTGCAAATTTGTTACACTTTACAACTCTTTATGTAAAAGAAAGTGTTGACAGGAAGAGTTTTTACAAAAGGACTTTATTCAGCTGAAAACAAGATGTGGAGCTGTCTAAACCAAACACAATGACTTTGAAAATAAGACAGTAAAACAAAGTCACGTCAAACTTAAAAATGGGCTAATCAGAACCTCAAATGTGAAATATTCAAGAACTCAGAAGTACAAACGTACAGTATGAATGAAAACCATTAAAAACATATAATAGATAGCTGTTTGTCCCTTTTTTTAATGATTCATTTACGCAGCATTTACTGCATCTTTTTTTCATAACTAATAACAAAAAAAATCTTTCATTTAGGGAAACATATTGCCTTTTAAGCACTAGCCTCTTCTTTTTCTAACAATGTCTCTACCATCTTGGGTAAGAAAGCTTCCAGGAAATGAAAGAAGTCTTGAAACACTCCTGTCTTGTCGCTGCTCGGCTCTAACTTGAGCACTGCCCTTGTGCTTTCAGTTCCTCCCAGCATCTGGGGCTGAACATTAAACTCCAGGGGTTCCTTGAGCTCTGGCTCTTTTTCAATGATGAAAGCCGTAACCTGGGACTCCAGCTCCACACAGCTGCCCTCTGGCCTCGAGTCAGCATCTTTGATCAGCTCCCGTTTCACTTTCCTCCTGCCCGCCCAGACTACATGCTTTTGCCTGCACATCCACGCCAGGAGCTCAGGCTTCCCTCGTCTCGCCATTCTTGGCTTTTTGCCTTGCGGCGACACCGAAGCATCACTGCCAGAAGACAGCGGCCTCTTGCCACCGATAACAACTGCACCCAGAGGGCTGGCTTCGATTTGGGCTTCAGCACCGTCAAAGCTGTCACTGAGTGACGATGTGACAGAAGCTTGTGTAGTTTCCATTTCCTCAGCCGAAATGGACGAGTCCTCGCCAAATACAGCATCTTTAGAGGGAGCGAGGTGACACTTGAGAATGTTTTTCAGTACTTCCTCCACAGCAGAGCAAACTCTCTGAAACCACAGCAGTCGGAAACCGTCTCCCGCTGTGTGCAGTTCGTCGCGTAGTCGTTCTGGGAGCGAGGCCGACTTGAATGGGATACTGATGGTCAGCTGCTCTGTTTTGCACGGTGTCGCTTCCCCATGTGGGCTAAATAAGCGCACCAGGCCCCACGGTTTCCCCCTAGTAGATTTTCGCTGATACTGCAGGCTGCGGCAGTACTTCTCAGCCTCTTGGCACTCCCTCTGAAAGCTGCGCTGACAGCGTTCATTCAGGTTTCCCGCTACATTGTGGGAAAGCTCAAAGGGGTCTAAGAGGTTTAGGGGGCCAAGTTTGGGACGTTGCTGATGGGCCTTGGTGGACTGGTCCTCTTGCAAAGCATCATCCTCTTTATTCTGACTGAGGAAATCTGTGATTGGAAATGAACGGCCCTCCCTAACAGATATAACACTACTTGCAAAATCAAACTTGGCATAAAAGGAGAAGAAGCCAGCCAGCAGGGTACCTGGACAGAGAAACGATTTGTTTAGAGCGAGGAAATCTCTGACTAACACATTTCTTTCTTTACATTTTAACTTTAACTTACAGAGCTGCTGAGTGTTCTTGCTGGGGGGAACAGCAATTGGCTGACTGGGGAAGGTGCAGTTCCAGCCTTCAATCACACACTCTTCCTCCTCACCTGCAATCAAGTTAATAATTATTAACACAGGTTAAACAGTTAATACATAAGCTAAAGTCACAGCATACATTATCTAAGTTACCTTTAATAGAAACGGTCATTTTAGTCTGTCTGCAAGACAAAATATATTAAGAAGTATTTTGTTTTTTATTAAAGTTTTTCTTTAAATTAAACAGTTAATTGTAAAAGTCGGGTCAGGTAACTCTCGGTGCTCATACACACAGATTTGTTCCTCAGTGCAAGTGATGAGAGTTAAGGGAATTCAAACTAAACAGTAGTTTAAGGAAGAAAAATTTATTTATATAGCATATTTGAAACCAAAGTGCTTGACACTAAAATAAAATCGAATAAACAGACACGCATTCACAGGGTTTACATGAAAAACCAAACAGTAATCAATCATCCAAACAGAGGTCCGGCAAAGTTTCCAAAAGCATAACAGAAAAGCTGTGTTTTTATTTTAGATTTAAAAACAGCCACATATTTGTCTGAGGTCATTTGGGATCATCCCATAATTTTTGGTGCAACAGCAGCTTCTCTGGAAATAAGCTTCAACCACAGAGTGATTGAGAAGCAAACCTTAAAGATCTCCAGGGAGCGTATCCAATACAAGAGACAACAAACTGTGCCACTTTATACTGGACTCTGTAATGCACCAGAGCCAAAGCTGCCAACGCTGGAGGAACGTGACCTCGCTTTTTCGTCCTACTCAGTAATCAGCAGCTGCAGCGTTTTGGACTAATAGTAAACAGGCAAGAGATGATTGATTAACTTTAGCATACAGTTCATTACAGTAGTCCAGTTTATATGTAACAAAGACATGCATAATCCTTTCCAGATCAGAAGGATTTTGTTTCTGAGCTCTTGATCTATTCCTTTGTCAAATTTCAAATTTTTGTCAAAGATTGTCTCAATGTCCTTAACCTGTGTTTTGGTACAAAAAGAAATCTTAAGGGGTCGTGAGCCGCTGAAGGAGCCATGAACAGTTTGACTCTCCCTAGGACAAAAACCCCCCAAAACATCAAAATGGAAATATATACACGAGAATATATTTTTTCTCTTCCTGAAGCATTCTTCAGGAATCGTTCTCCAAGCTTCTTGAAGGACATTCACTGTAAATAAATTGGAACTAACATTTAAGAGGTGTGTTTGCTAGTCCCAAAAAATGTCTATTAGCTACAAAAAACAAAACAAAAATAGAATGAGAAAAAGTTTTTAAGAAGTACTTTTTTTTACTTAAGTCAGAGGTAAAGCCGTGTGTTCAGCTTGGGGAAAGCAGATTGCTGTTTAATTACTACAGATTGAAGGAAGAAATATAAGAACTTGAATGAGCAGAACAGATATCTAAAGTTTGTTAGCAACGCTGCAAAAAAAGCCTTTTTCACTGAGCTGTACAAATCTAGGTATGCAGCAGTCAGGACCAGCTTTGTGATTTCCCAGAAAATCACATAAAATTAACACTGAGCAGAACTGAGTTCAGCTTATTGGTGCACACACAAAAGCACCTCACGTGGACCCTTGGGTAAATTAACTGGCCACCTCTGACAATCACTAAATACTCACTGTTCTACCTCTACCAACCTCCATACATATTAATGATGATATTAACCAAAATTTTTAATTTGGATTCATCACTCCATCAGACCCATTGCCACTGGTTTTCAGCCCAGTTCTTTCTCCCTGTGCCTCCTCCTTAATAATGGCTTCTTGACAGCCACCCTTCTACTGAGACCATTTCTCATAAGGCTTCAAGAACAGTAGGTGGATTAACTGGTCAGGTGCATCTCTCACATCCTGTGTCAGAACTTTGTTGGATTTTTTCTTAACGACTTCAGAAACTGTTCATCTGCTATAGATAGTTTTTTAGGCCCCCCCCCCCCCCTTGTCCAGTCTGCTCATTTTCTAAGCAAACACTGTGCAGAGATAAGCCAGGCTTTAAAATAAGTAGTAGGATTTAAGAGTGTAATAACGGACTGAAACAGAAGATGGCAGCACTGCATGTACAAGGATGCCAGCTGCCATTAAACCCCGAAGAAGAAACTGTCCCAGAATTCATAGCGTGACCCATCGCGGCCCTGCTCAGTTTCCAACAATGGCGGCAGCTAGTTAGTTTTAATGTTACTCGTATTATTCTTTTTGGGTCACAAAATAAACGTTTAACATATTTTCAGGCGGGAATGTTGCTGTGTAAACTTCAAATATCTGCTCAGTTTATCAAGACACCACATATTTTCAAAAGCGCTCTGACGTTTTCGGAGACGTCTGTTACCCACTACCTCGATAGCTAGCCGGGGTTCAAGGCTCACTAGAGCCGGTGAGAACACCGGACTCCCGGCAAATCGTTTTCAAAACCACCGCCGTCTTTCGCTACTCAGGTTAAACATGATATATAAGTCACTTAGATAACTTAAAACTGTTATTGTTTGGCTTTTTTCAGTATTTTATTTGTTCCTGAATAAATCGGTTTGGCTGAGATTAAAGTTATAGTTTTTACACAGCTGAATAAACGTCAAGCAGACAACTGATTATCAGAAGTGTGAGATGCTCGAGAATATACTCCGGTGTCCTGTTATATTTTAGATAGCAAGGAGTTTATTAAACTTCACCAAAACAATCTGCAAATTTCATTTAAATTCAATAAACTATCATCTTGTCTTTATTTTTACTTAGCACATACCTTAAACACTTAAAGCTGTAAGCTAATGATAGTTATATAAGAGCAGATGCATGCTGGCGCAATAAGCTGTACGTTTTACGTTCAATGGATGCATGATCTGATTAGTCGACTACTCGCAAAAATAATCGGTGACTAGTCGACTATCAAAATAATCGTTTGTGGCAGCCCTATTAGCAAATCTGGCTCCTTGGAAGCAAAATATAAAGAAATGAGGGGCGGCTCAAAACCTTTGCACAGTACTGTATTTAGTTGGTTAAGTATACAAAAATGTCCTTGTGTGAAGTGTAGAAGCGATGCAGCACTTACAGGCCAAGTCTTTGAGCTGATCCACTGTAGGGAGGACAGCAGGCTCACAGTTTTGCAAGAAGAAGATGATCAGCAGCGTGAGAGCGTAGTTGTTCAGAAGGGGACCGGCACCACTGGGATTACCTACACACCACAATGTGACAGCATTACTAAGAAGAAGAAACGAATCAGAACACAGCCACAAGTTTTTTCAGGGGTTTTGTCACCTGTTTGTTTACGCACTCGGACTGACGGTGACTCACGCAGCCATAACATCATTACAGTTCACTAATAAACCCGAATAACTGTTGTGCTGCTGTGACAACTGGAATAGAGGAACCATGGCTCAAGAGTAAAGGTAATCACCAGAAAGGCAATTAGTAGTGTCAGTGAGCAACATTCATTAAGATTTTAATATGAGTCAACACTGGCAATACAAGAAAAAAAGCTGTTTGTGTCGTCTTATTTCATCATAACAAGGTAATAAAATTGTAAAATCACTCTTCTCGCATCAGTGATCCTGAAAGGCAGTGAAGTTCTGCTGACATCTGTTGACCAGAAAATGAAATAACCACCTAAAACACAGAGGAAACTGAAACACGGGCATCCGTTTCAATGATCTTGTTTTAAGTTGCTGCGTCTTACCGGCAAGCTGCTTCTGCTTGGCCCAGTACCGGATCGTGTACGCAAGAGGCCTCAGCCTTTCATCAATCCCTGAGCACAGCTGGAGGAAGCGGGTGTTTCTTACTGCTAGTCTAGTGAGGAAAAACAGCTTTTACGCTCACAGATAAAATAAAAACAGAGCTGAAGACAGCAGATGCTGCACAATATTGCATTCGCTCACCAACCTGTTATTAATGGTGATGTCCCCCTGCAGGTTAAGCTCACGGTGATGGAATTTGACAACGGGGAGACGAGCGCTGCTGACCACGTGGACTTTATGCACGCTGGGGACGCAGCGTTTCAGGATCATCGCCACGAGGTCGAGAACCTCAGCTGGAGTGGCTGTGGACAGGTCGATATCAGACAGTATAGAGTCCTCAGACCGCCCGTCGTCTGACACGCCTTCCCCTGGCTGAAGAAAGAGGGAATCTCACCAAAGGCGTCTTCTTTATTGAGCTACATGTGTGATATTATGTGACCAAATGTGCGCATCGAACCTGTTCTGTGGTTGACTTGGCATGAGCCTGGAACACCTTGGTGTGCTCTAGGTCTAAGAACAGGTCCAGGTCACATGAATGGATGCCAAACATGTTGACAGATGAACCAAATGGGAGAATCTGGCTGTCTGCAAACAACCCAACATATGGCCACAAAAGTCAGAAAAACATTTCCTTCTGCTCTTTTCCCCTCACCAATATGCATGCAAGACCTGTGTACGGGTATTTACAAAGATCACCTGGGAAAAACTCTACAAAAATCTCCTGCATGAGTTGAACCAGCAAGCTTCGGGCATTCTTTTCATTTTCTCCCAGCTGAAATTGCTCAACAACATGTTGCATCTGGGCGTTCACCTAGAGGGGAACAAAGGGCAACACCGTAGTCCCTTTGTTAACAAACATATATGTTATAAGCTCGTCTAGTCTATTCTCAAAGCTGCATATTTTAGATTACACTAAACTTGTCTATTAGCAGAGTCAAGAGTTTCAGGGCTCCACAAGCACCAAACAAGTGTATTTGTCATTTTTTAAAGACACACACATTTTAGCAAAGTTTAAAAGAGGATGCTTACAGAGACCAACTGACACAAGTCGGGTTTAAGGCGATCAAGAACTTGTTGGAGGTTCTCGGGATCATTCTTCTTCTTGGGAATCAACTTGAAATTCTTCTTTTCCCGAGGTTTGACGCGCAGCTTCAGGCCTTTCAGCTTATGCTCAATACAGGACAGAGTTGCTTGGATGCTGTCTGTCTCGCTGAATTGCACGATGGCATACACACCCTGTGAGCGCAAAGGGATAAAGTCATGCTTTAAGAGAAATGCAGTGATTTGGGGTTGCTTTAAGACTGTGCACATCTGGATTGCGTATAGTTGTCTGACCTTGTCTTTATCAATGATGACATCTGCGACTGACCCAAACTGCTGAAAATACTCCGCTAAGTCAGTTTGGGAGATATCAGGATTGATGCCACCAACGAACACGCTGTGGTCTTCCTGGGTCTTCCTAGTGGCGCGCACGCCACTCAGTGTCTGATGCTTCTTCCCTTTCAGATGCTGATCCAAACTTGCCGCTGCAGGACAAAAATAATGCTTCAATAAAGTTCAGGTACGGGCTCTGGAACGGGGCAGATGCATCTCTCAGGTCCTGTGCCAAGTGTTTGCTGGATTTTTATTTATTTTTTTTTTTTTAACTTTGAGACACTGAACATTTGCTACAGATAATGGGTGTTTCTTTTAAGCCTGATATTTTTTTAAGGACACACTGTGCTGGTTAATAGCTTTTTAAGAATCATCTTGTTTATTATTTTGTGCCTTTTAAATTGTGTTATCTTTGGCAGTTTTCATAGAATCAACTAAAGAAATGGGAACAAAATATATGTTTTTGCAGCATGCTGCTAGTAACAAAATGCCCAAATATACAATTTAAAGATGTTTTTTTTTTTATTTTTGAATGAGCCAAAGGTATGCGTTAACCGGCTTAACAACCAAAAGATTACTGGCTGCTTGGAAGGAAACTATAATCCTTCGGATGAGGACTTTTGTACAGTGTTGTAGAAAAAAATTACGAATTTTCTGAGTAATGTTAAACTTTAAAGCTACGGAAAATAAAGCAGACATAACTTAGTAATGTATGTGTAATTTGCAAAGTGCGGTAACACTCATTAAACTTATGACGGAAATGACTGCAACGTTCAAACTGTAGCCGCAGTTTTATTAGTTATCTGTAAATTAAAGAAACTATTACATTCACAGCACTTCAACAGACTCGTATATGGTTGAGTTAGCTTCCGTTACTTACAGTTGGGTAAATTGACGTTGCATAGGGTGCACTGAAACCCTCTCGGCGTTGTTTTTATGTCAATGTCCTCTGACATGATGTAAAGAATAAGTTATAACGACAAACGCAGGAAGCACAATAGTCGCTAGCCAAGTTTGAGGCCAACAACCTCCCACGCGCCTCTCAAATCTCCCTCCAGCGTCGACTCCGCGTTTGCTTTCAGTCCGTCACCAAACTCCGTCCGGGTTGCTCCCATGTTTTTAATCATAAAGTTCCTCTTAGCTTTTGAACTAGAGCCTCACTGTAGCAGGAATAGTCTATGGAAGTTTATTTATAAAGGGGTGGCCTTGAGGCCATAGAGAAGCGCTAACATTAATTTAAAAAAAAATTAAATATTAAATATTAATATTTAATATTAATAATATTTAATATTAAATATTAAAAAAATATTTTTAAATTTGTTTAAATTTTAGAGACTTGAGGTCTCTAAAGTAGAATTATAAAATGCATCGTTTTTAAGCTAATTTATTTCAGCTTGAAACCTTTAAGCCTTTGACTTAAGGTAAACTGTAAACCTACTGCAGAATAGAGCTTAAATTACAACCTCTGAGGTGGTTACAGCAGAGGTCTCAGGACACATTTAATTAAAACATTGTCACAAAGCCCGCTATGATAACAGGCTAAACATGCTATTATTTTCTTTATCACTAATTCTATTACACTAATAACTATTTGAGTTATAAACTGTGTTTACTTCTAACCTGATCATCTATTTACCAGCTGAACCCAATATGCAGATGCATTCAAAAAAATTGTGATTTAAACATTTTTTAATAAAATAAAAACAATTCCCACACATTTTCCAATGTAGAAAAAAAATTTAATAACCAATTTTTTGAACCATAAAAATATTTGCAGAATCAGTGAAGAATAATACAGCTTGACACCAAATGATTAAAAACAAAGATTCCCTGCTGAACTCAGGCAAAGCTTTTTCACTATAAAACTATGGACTGCAAAGCATTACGATCTACAAAAAAAAAAAAAAAAAAAAAAGACAGGAAAAAAAAAAGCAACAAGTACAAAAATAGATTATCGTTAAAAAGGTACTGATGTGTACAAATACATCTATTTGTTTGCTGATCTTCCTCTGCGGGTTTTAGGCTGCGTTTTGGCTTCAACGTTTTTCTCTGGGTTGTTTGCAGGTTCCACTTTGGCAGCAGTCTTCGCCCCTCGCCCGACTCTCTTAACAGGTCTACTGTCAACAGCTTTATCTGAGAGATCCTCCTCTTCAGTTTTGTTGGCATCATTTGACACATTTTTGCTTTCACTGTTGACTTGGTCTGCGGCTTTAGACTTCCTACCTCGCGCTGCTTTTACAGGTGTCGCCTTTGGAATCTCAAAGACGTCCAATTCTGATTTCCACTTAACGCATCTTTTGGGCATCTTTGCGTTGCTCTCAACAGCTTCAGGATTCTTCTGGTCAGTAGTCATCGTAGGCTCTTCTGTTGTGGACTTGCATGCTCCCCGTCTTCCCTTTCTTGCTGGTTCCACTGCAGGCTCGGAAACCAAAACTGTGGATTCTGTGCTGACCTCCTCAGGAGAAACCGTTGCACCTCTGCGTGCTCTCTTGGCTGGAATGGTTTGTGAAGTCTCACATTTAGCAGAAGCCCTCACCCCCCTTGACCTGCTAGTTTTCATAGACGAGGAAAGTGGCTCAGCATTTTTCGCCTCCTCAGCCTTCGGCTTGTGTTCAGGACTTTTGGCAGTGGCTTTAGTTTCTTCGGCAGCCGGTTTTCCCCTCCTGCCTCGTTTGGGTTTATTTTCTGTGCTGAGAACAGGGACCTCTTGGGCCTCAATGGATTCCACACTCTCTGTGTCTTGTTTTGCTTTCCGCCCTCCTCTTCTGGGCTTTGTAGCCACACTAGCCTGTTCGCTTATCTGGGCTGGTTCTGTTGTTTCTGAAATGACCATTTCAACAGTTTGGGCTTCTGTTAATTCCGTTTGGGCCTGCTCAGACTTTGTTAGTTTTATTTTTTTAGCAGGCTCATTCATCTTTTCTTCATCCTGTTTGGCATTTCTGCCCCTCTTTACTCTGGCTGGAGGCTGAGACTGCTCATTCGTCTCCACTGCTGCCTGCTCGACCACCTCTTCTGTCACCTCATTCTGTTCAGCAGTATCCTGTCTTACCTTTCTCCCTCTTCGTGGTTTTACAGCAGTGGGAAGAGTGGGCTTCTGAGGCTCAGAGTTTTCCACTTGGCTCTGTTCCCCACTTGCTGTTTCAACCGTTTCAGGCTCTGGTTGAGCTGGCTTAACAGGTGTTTGTTTTGCTCTCCTCCCTCTGACTGGCTTAACAACAGCTTCTTCTGTCTGGAGTGCAGACAGACTGGTGTTTATCAGAGACGCTTGGGCACTGGCATCAGCAGTGCTCTCCTGAGACTTTGCATTTCTGCCTCTTTTTGTGTATTTAGCTGCAGGTGGCGCTGCAGCTTCCATTTTCTTTCCTCTTCTTTCTCCTCTCGCTGGAGTAGGTACAATGGGATCTTCAGCAATTTCAGCTGCCTCTTTTTTATCTTCAAGTTCTTCAGATTCGGCCTGTTTTGCTCTTCTGCCTCGGACAGATTTCTTCTGAACTGATGCTGGTGTCACGTGAAGTACGCTTTCAGCTTGAGGTGCTTGGACAACAGTTTCCATGGCATCAGGTTTGTTTTCATCAGCTCCGCCTGGCAACACCTCAGGCTGGTCACTTGCATCTAATTTTAAACAAGAGCAAGATAAAACAAGGGGGAGAAAATTATACATAAATTATAAACATACATATGATAAAAATTAAATAACATATTGCAACCTGTTCAGTTATTAGTTATACTTCCTAAGAGAAGGCACTAAATAATCTAGAGTGTTATACCTGGTGTATCTTGGGGAACATCCTCAGTTGCATTTCGTTGCTGTGACTTTTTGGGTTGCTTAGCTCTTCTTCCTCGCTTGGGCACAGCACTTTCATTTGCTTTCTCCTCAACATCAAGTGGCTGGCTCTGAACACGCTCAGCTTCAGCAGCAACTTCAGGCTCATCAGAAGACTGCTGTGCACTTCTACCCCTTTTCGGCTTAGGAGCAACTTTGGGAGAAGGAAGGTGATTCTCTTCTGCTGACAGCTCAACATCCGCGCTTTCAGCTGTCTTCGCATTTCTGCCTCTTGTCGTCTGTCTAACAGCAGGTGGTGCTGTAGCTTCAGTTTTCTTTCCTCTTCTTCCTCTGGATGGAGCAGGGATTACAGGCTCAGAGTCTGGTGCTTCCTGTTTATCCTGAGCTGCTTTAGATTCCACCGTTTTTGCCCTTCTGCCTCGTACAGATTTCTTCTCATGGGCAAGATCTGCATTCACAGCAGTCTTCACCTCAGCTTCTTCAAGAAGTACTGCATCTGCCTGAGAGACCGTTTCCATGGCATCTGATGTTTTATTATCATCATCCAAAAGGAGAGAGAGAGAGGGGGGGAAAAAGAAACAGTTTAACGCTGAATCTGTGTGGAGGCTGATATGTTTTGACAACATTACAAAAGAAAGTCACACCGATCAAACCCTTTTCAAGTCCACGCTCCCAAGAACACACATTTAACAGTTTTAGTTAACCTAACCCACCTTTTTCCACGTTTCTACTGCTGTCAAGAGACATCTGAGCTTCACCCTGCTAAAAATAGAACAAAACCAATTTGGACAATGAGGTCTTGTTAGAAAACTGTAAACCATGCACACCAAACAACTTTCTAAAACAAGGGATTAGAAGCAATGGCATTGATAAGAGTTAACTCAGGAACACAGACAGATGTTCAGACTTAGTTTTAGAGTGAAATGATGAACATAACAGTCTTTTTAGTGTTTTGCCCCTTTTTTGGGGGACATGTATTTTGTATGAATACTGAATGTGTTTGTCATTACCTCCTTTGCCTCTGGTTGTACTGTGGGCTCAGTCAGTGGCTCCTCCATAAGTTCTTGAAGTCCCTCAAAGTCCTCCACTGGAGCATTACCCCTCAGCCTTGGCGACTTCATGAGTCTCTTGAGCCCGAAATTCGCCTCAACAGGTTCGCCTTTCTGTCTGGGAGTTCTCGTGAGCCTCTTCACGCCAACCATATCTTCGACGGGAGCACCTTTCTCCACGGGTGTCTTCATTACTTTCTTGATTCCGGTGAGGTGAACCACTGGGGAGCTCTTCGTTTTTGGAGTTTTCATGCCTTTTGCGTCAGATTCTTGCAACTGTGCTGGCGTCTGCAGAAGCTCCTTACCACCACCCAAACTGGCATCACCAGCTTCTGGGACTTCGGGGGTCTTCAGAATCTTCCCTTGAAGGTCTTCAAGCGGTTCAGCCTTCTCCTTTGGAGTTCTAAATATTCTCTTAACTCCAGTGAAGCACTCTTGCTGTTCAGGCGTCTGTTTGGGAGTCTTCAGAAGATTCCCTCTGATGTCCTCTAAAGGTTCGGCTTTCTGTCTCGGAGTCTTCATGATCCTCTTGACTCCAGTGAGGCACTCCTGTTTTTCAGCCTTCTGTTTTGGCGTCTTCATGATCCTCTTAACTCCGGTCAGAGAATCTGGTAATTCTGGCCCCAGTTTGGGAGTTGTTACAGTGGACGTCTGCAAATCTGCATTCGGCCGTTCACTTGACTCTGACTGAATCTGGCCGATGAAGGTGGCAACTTGATCTTCATCAAGGAGGCGTTGGACTGCCTCGCTGTTGTATCTTCTGCCTTTTACTGCGGATGTAACACTCAGCGGAGATACCATCATCTCACCTGTAAATAAGTCATATTTTTGTTTTCCTTTATAACAATTTAATGTCCCAGCCAGCTTATTTGGACTATGCAGAACTCAAGATTCACTACCAATCAAAACACCACAAATACACAGCTTACCTGGTTCCTCTGGTGTGCTCAGCACTGATGGCTCCATCACAGATGCGCTCTGACCTCCTGCTGGTGTCTTCGTGACGCTGTTATCATCGATTAAAGACTTCTGCTTCCTTTCGTTTACAGGAGTTTTAAACATTTCAGAAATACCTGAAATCAAACAGCACAATGTAAGAAGGCACAAAACTGAAATTAGCAAAAAGTTTCCCCACCTGCTGCAGATGAAGGAGAGGTGCTTACCAGTCAAGTCTTCATCCATTTTCATGTTCTTTTTGAAGAGTGCAACATTGGTGACCACTCTTGGTGCAGCACCAGTTGGCTGCACAACAGTCTGTCTGTGTGCTCTACCCACAACAATGGTGGCAGGCGAGTCTGCATGTCCAGTGCTCACGTAGCCCTTCAGATTTCTGGCAGGTGTCTGATTGGTGTTTTGGAAAGACAAGTAGATTTGATAAAGATCATTATAAAGATTCAGAACTACAGACACATAATTGTTAAATTCATCTGCAATTAATGCATTAATGATGTGCCCTAAAAGTTTAATACTACCCAATCTCGACACATAACTTAAGAAATAAAACAATTCTACTTAAAACATAACTGTACTTGGTACAATATATTTCTGTACCTGTGGTTTGGGCACTGCTTTCTTCTTAGGCTTTTGGCCAATGGTTTTTTTAAGTGGAGCAACAACTTGAGCCTTAGGTTGACCAAATTTCACAATGTGCGCCCAAGGATTGGAGACTGGATGGACATGAGAGAAAAAAGAAAGAAAGAAAACACACAAAATTAATCTTCTCATTCTCATCGTGTTGCCAAGATCATCAGATTTCTTTTTCTACAACAACTGCAGCTTTGAAAGATTAAATTAAATTTACATTTTTAAAGATGATAAAAAGAAAATGAGTAAAACAAGTAGCTTTCAGCTACTCACACTAATGACCTTCATTCTGACTGGAACGGACAGATTTCTAGTGCTGGGAACAAAAACCAAGAGTTACATTTCAGCACTTATCATACCTTTTATAGATGCTCTTGAAATGCCACTTCTTCTGTGCATCTTTACTGCACTCTTTGCAGCACCTGGAGTCTTCTGCAAGGTGCTTTTCCTTCCCTTGTTTGTTTTAGGGGTGACGGTGGGCAAAAGAACCTGGTCAGTGACCTTGTCGGCTTTAGCTATTGGAGAGGGTGTACTAATTTGTGACACAGAAAATCGCCCCTTGACTGTGGGGGTCTGAACTCCTGAATTAGTGGGAGTTTTAGCTGGTGTAAGGACGACAGCAGGGACACTTTCCAGAGAAGTACCAGGCAAACCCACAGTTGCCCTTCTTTTTCCAGCAGGAACTTGCTCGTGGGGAATCTGCCCTGGGGTTGAAGCCCTGCGTTGAGTTTTCTGCTGGTTGGTTTTAGGAGTTTCCACTTTAGAAGGAGATCTTCCTCTTGCAGGAGATGAGCTCTTGGATTTTGGCGATTTATTCGCTGTTGCTTTAGGAGAAGCAGATCTGGATTTGGGTGATTTATTGGCAGGAGAAGCTGCTTTGGGAGACGGGGACCTGGACTTGGGCGACTTCTTCGCAGGAGACGGGGACCTGGACTTGGGTGACTTCTTTGCAGGAGATGCTGCCTTGGGTGATGGTGATCTGGACTTGGGCGACTTCTTCGCAGGAGACGGGGACCTGGACTTGGGTGACTTCTTCGCAGGAGATGCTGCCTTGGGTGATGGTGATCTGGACTTGGGCGACTTCTTCGCAGGAGACGGGGACCTGGACTTGGGTGACTTCTTCGCAGGAGACGGGGACCTGGACTTGGGTGACTTCTTCGCGGGAGATGCTGCCTTGGGTGATGGTGATCTGGATTTGGGAGACTTCTTCCCAGAAGTTGGAGTCTTAGGAGAAACCATTTTCTTGCTCGGTGATTTCTTAGGTGATGGTGTTTTTGTTTTTGCAGGACTTTTTGCCCGTGGGCTGCCCTCCTATGGAAAACAATATATGTTTTAAATAAGTGTATAACATTCCAAGCATACTGTCACTTAAAACTGCCCATTCTTACTTTTAGCAAGCCGATGACGGATGCTCGTCTAAGCAGTGACTGCTTGGGTCTCAAGAGAGACAAGCTCCTCCGTGGGGTAGCCCCCTTGCGCAATGGAGAGTCAGGAGGCAACCGTTTGTCAAACAGCTCTGGGCTCAGGTAACCTCCAAAGGAAACGCGTTTCCTCTTCGCTTGCTGTTTGGGGAAGTCTTCTCCGAGTTCTCTACTCTTGCGTTTTTTGGACACTTCTTTTCCTATGAAAACAAAATATGCTCGTACATTAGCATCAAGCTACCAGAAGTGTACAATATCAATTATACAGCCACACCCAGAAATATTATAATTCAATTTTGAGCAGTAAAACCTTTTCCAGCTGAATTCCTGGGTGATGCCTTTGTTTTTTCTTCTTGGTTCTTGGTCACTGGAGTTTTGCCAGGTGACATTTCCTTACTCCTCCTCCTCGCAGGCGACTTGGGTGTTTCAGCTGTAATCTGCTCAATAACCTCATTTACAGTAAACTTCTGAGGAGTTGCGCTGTTTCTTTTCCGAGGTGAAGCCGTTTCAATCACGCTGCCATTTTCAGCCTTTTCTGCTCTGGGTTCAGCCGCCTTAGCAGCTGGAACCTTCGCTTGCTTCCTCACAGACGCTGGGGTTCCCCTGCTTGTACTTCCAGGTCCAGCTAGAACTTCACTTTTCTTAGGAGTGCTTTTGCTCTCAGTGAAAATGGCACTACCTTTTCTGACCGAATTGGGTTTTGGAGAGGCGACCTTTGAGGAAGGCGTTTCAAGCTGACTGGCACAAGATTTCCGAGGGGTCTTGACATCCAGAGATTTTTTGATCATTTGATACAGGTCGCTGAAAGGGGAGTTGCTCTTGCCTTGTAGCAGGCTATCATCTGCCTTGGACTCCAACTCTCCGGTTTTCTCCAAGGAACGCTGAATATTGTCATGGTTGGCTCCATCTTTAAGACAAGTATCTTAAAAAAATAATAAAACAAATCAGTCAGTGGCTGTTTAGCTGCTTGTTCTGCAAGACCATTTACAGCTATGGTTATATGGGTCTGCTTATTTTCAGACATATTTAGTGAGTGTACGCTGCTTCACTTGGCTACATTGCTAAAAATGACTGTTCCTAAATAGAAATCACACCTGATGACACTTCAGAGAATCTCTTTTCTCCTTTTTCCACAATAGGGGTGTCACCCACTTGCTGGTCTTGAAGAACCTAAGAATAAGACGCCCCCATTAGTAAAACAATCCAATTTATTAGAAAGGTAATAACTTTTTTAAGAGAGTTGTGGAAGGCTGAAATATTCAGAGTGGTTTAAAATGAAAATAAATAAATAAAATTACCTTGAGGGTTTCAGGTTTGCCTCCGATGGCAGACCTCTTCTTTGGCGTTGGTGCCGGAGGATACTCAAACCTGAAATAATCAAAAGCAAAGACATAGAAGACGCCCTTTAGGGTGACCATGACAATGCTAACATGGAGACACTAAGTACAGGACTGTTTCATTTCCACTGCAAGCAGTATAATCTATGAGCTCTTAAAATATGTTAAACACATCAGAAGATTCCAATTACCCACCACTTTTCTACAAGATAAATTATCTCATTTTTATCTCTACATGAAAAACAATAAATTAACTCCAGTGCTGCTCACCTGAATTTGCATTTAGCAATAATAACCAACAAACCAATATTATGTTAACTGAAACGGCCAATACAGATTTCACATTACGTGGTATTGTTGAGCTTAAGCATTACATACAGTTTTAGCGGGTTCCTCACATCCTTGACTTTTTGCAGGTTGCATTTCAGAGATTAGACTTCTGTTCCAACAACACACTCTGCTAAACGCAACTTGAATGCCCTTTACCTCAGCGTTTGTCTAACGGCTTATGAAAAAGGGTTGTTAAAATGTTTCTTTCACACCACACTCACCTGAAAGAACGGTCGATAATGGTTATAACATCTCCATGCTTCAAGCGCTCAGACTGCTGCAAAACCTCGCCATTGACACGCGTTGGATTTGCTGAGCTTAAATTGGTCAAAATGACCTGGCAGAAAGACAGAGCGAGAGAGAAACACCACATGAACAATGAAAACATTTCAAAGCAGAAGCACAACTACATGATTACACAGCATCTAAGCAAACATTCCTCACAGCAATCAATTTTTAAATATCGGCAAACTAAGGCCATTAAAGCAGTCTCGCTCCTTGTATTTTCTTACCTCTTTATTCTCATTCAAGTCAATCCGGCAGTGCTCCTTGGAGACTTGAGGAAGCTGAATACGAATATCACAGTCAGGCTTCCTGTACGGTCACAAGCAGAAGGCATTGAGCTGCATGATAAGTGGAACTTCTTCATATTTACATGCAACTGGGAGCTGATCTTTAAAGGCTCATGAAGAAAGACTGATTCTTATATAGCGCTTTTCTACTCTCACGGAGTACTCAAAGTGCTCTCTACAACATGCCTCATTCACCCAATCATACCCATTCTCACAAGCACTTTATCTATAGTGCTTTCGGACGACATTCATACTCCGATGGATGCATCGGAGAGCAAGTTCGAGTTAGTATCTTGCCTGCAGACTGGAGGAGCCAGGGATCGAACCACCAACCTTCCGACCAGTAAGTGACCAGCTCTACCTCCTGAGCTACAGCCGGTCAGATGGTGCAAAATTGATGTGGATTTGCTTGAGAGCTTTGATCTAACTATGTAAAGTCTATGTTAGTTCTCATATACAGTAGTTTCTTCACTTCAGCAGCTTCACACTTCAGCAGCTTAACAGTAAAGTTTTTATAGCCCATCGCAATCGCAAAATGAGAAACATCGATGAAGTGTATGCGTTTTCTGTAGTACACGAGGATGTCTTGCATGTATGAACACTACTGTAAGTGGGAGTAAAACAGAAGGTAAACAAAGGCCAA